>NC_139800.1:61608435-61764444 GCF_965231275.1 Zosterops lateralis | reverse complement strand
CCGGCGATCAGAGTATGGAGGTGTCCGGGGGCCAGGTCCAGGGCAGGGCGCCGTCAGCCATTCAGGGCGGCGGAGCCGGGAAGCGCGGCGGAGGCGGGCGGGGAGCTGGAGCAGTTTGATCTCCTGTCGCGGCGGCGGCGGGGAAGGAGGAGGAGGAGGTTGCCGGTCGCTGCTCTTTCTCTCCCGAGCTGCTCTCTCTCGCTCTCTGTCTCTCTCGCTCTCTCGCGCTCTCTCTCGCCTTTTTTTTTTTTTTTTTTTTTTTTTTTTTTTTTTTTTAATCGCAGAAAAAAATCGGATGTGACTAAATTCGCAGAAGAGACGAATTCACGGCGAAGTGTAAAAATAGAGAACGGGAATAATAATGACACTTGCAGGAAAAAGAGAGATCCAAAGTAGGTCGGTAAATAGATCCTCTTCTTTTCCTCTTTCTTGCCTTTTCCGTCTTCTTCTCCTGTGAGAGCGCACGATACTGGTTGCGAGGAAAAAAAAAAAGAAGAAAATCGGTGGAAATCGCCCCCCAAAATTCTTTTTTTTTGTTTGTTTAGTTGCCCAAAAAAAGTATTTCGTGTAAAAACCTCATCGCCCAGAAGAGAAGCCCTCCCCCAAAATAAAAAAATAGGCAAGAATGGTCAAAATAATAGCAGTATTAAGATGTGAACGCGTTCTCTCTCTCTCTCTCTCTCTCTCTCTCTCTCTCCGGACTTTCCCCCTCCCCCCTGTTTCTCTCTCTCTGCTTTCCCCTTTTTTCTTTCTTTCTTTCCGAGTTTTTTTTTTTTTTTTTTTTCCAGTTTCACCTCTCTCCTCTTCTCCTGCAGGAATGAAGCGAAAGACACAAGGAGGAAGGGTGGAAAAAAGAAGAAAAGGAAGGAGAAGAGGGAGATGAAGGGGGGGGGGGGGCACACAACTAATAGAATATGCAAGAAAGGGGAGGGGGGGAGAGAGGGGGGGGAGAGAGAGAGAGAGGAGAGAGAGAGAGACCCCAAAAAATGAATGCGTTTAAACGGGAAGCCTAGCAGAGCAATGTTTCCGAAAGGGGATCTGCGCGAATGTCTGTATATAGTGAACTTTGACACTACTATTGAAACTGACACGTTTCTATGGAGATCGCTGCCTTATATGGAGCTCGTGTCAAGGAGCCAAGAGAAGGGCTGCTGGCAACTGATAATCAAAGGCGACTGACTGGTCAGAGCCCTGAACTGGGGGGAGAGAATATGGGAGGCTAAGGTTAGCCAAGCCTCCTTCACTCCATTGGTTACCCCCCCAACTCCCACCCCCCCCCTCCACCCCCCCAGCGCTTTCCCCCCCCCCCTTTTTTTTTTTTTTTTTTTTTTTTTTTTTTTTATTCTCCGCTACCTACTGACTGGGATGGGGAAGGGAGGGGAGAAGCGTGGAGGGAGGAAGGGAGGGAGGGAGAAGGGGAGGGAGGAAGGGTGGAGAGAGGCAAAGGAGATTCTTCTGACAAGCGCAATTTATATTGAGACACCCCTGTGCTGCTATTTACTTTGAGACCTGATTAGTATGGGTCGTCTACGGCCCCCTGCCCCCCCACCCCGTCAGACATATGGCCAGAGGAGGATGCATTGCGATAGGCAAAAAGGTGCAATTAAAAGGGCACGATGTAGGCTCCCTGTGAAAAGTTGGTGTGGGGGTTTCGGTTTCTTTTCGCCTACAGATCTGAAATAGGGATTTGTCTCCGGCTTTCCCGTTGAAAAAGCCACTCCAGGGGTTTTGATGATGGTGAAGAAAACACTCAGGCTTCATGGAGGAGCAGGCGCCCGTGTATGTGCACCCTTGGACATGCAGGCGCTGGAGTTCAGACACATGTTCAAATCCCCATGTGCTCCTGTCCCACTTCGGGCTATTTTGCAGCCCGTCCCTCGTCCTCCCTCACTAATCATTCCTCACCTAGCATGTTCACCCGCAGCCCCGCAGGGCTCCACGCTTCACGCGGGTGTTCCACCCCTACCCTTTAATTTTATTTTGGGGGTGTGTGAGCAGCCAGAACGACCCCAAAGGGCCCTGCACGCAACGCCCCTCCCCCCGGCTCCCCGATCTCCCGGAGCGAGCTGCTCCAGGCGGGCAGGGGGGATGTGCGGAGGGGTGGCGGGGTGCGGCTCCCCCCCTCCCCCTGCGCTCCCCTCCGCGGCCCGGCGCGGCCCCGGCCCCGGCGAGCGGGAATCACTGGCTCCGGCTGCCATCTAGTGGGCACGGAGCCCTGGGCCCGGGGGAGCCCGGCGAGAGAGAGGGGGCTCCGCGCCTGCCTGCGGCCTTCCACCCCACCACTGGTTTTTACAAAAAAAAAAAAAAAAAAAGAAAAAAGTATTTCCTTTTTTTTTTTTTTATTTTTAATAGAAAACTGCACAGAGGAGAGACCCTCTTATTTTAAATTTCTGTCCCTCTCACAAGTCCGCCTTAGCAGCAGCAGCTTCCCTTTTGTCAGGGGTCTGAAATTTGCCTTGGGTTCGAAGGGCTGCATGTGACAAAGAAGACACAGACTGTAAAAACTGAAGACCTCTCTCTCGCAACAAAAAATCCCACCAAAACTAACACCCCAGACCCCTCTACTCGGCGCCATACCCTTCTCTTAGCCCTCATAGAAGTTGATAATCAGATTAGAAGCTGGACGGAAAACCTGCAGAAGGAAAGGGAATTAAATGAGTGACAGAAGTTTTATTGTTATTATTTATTTTTGTAAAATGATGTTGCTTTAATTAAAAGTAAAGAGGAAAAGAATAAGCTCCTCAGCTTTGATGTATAGTGACCACGATATATTTTTTTCTTTCCCTGTCAACTCTGAAATCTGAGGCTGGGAGCCGCCTGAAGAAAAGATTCCTTCATCATTTCTAAGATCAGAATAAACGCTTGATTTTGTCCCGAAATAATGAAGAGATTTTCAATGAGCGCCTTGGCCAAGCCGTCTCTGTTGTATATTGCATTGATAAAAAGGATGTTATTGACTATGCAACAGTAGGCTTCTTTCCTCTCTCTCGCTCTTTCCAAATAAAGTCTCCGTCCTGTCTCTTGGTCAGTGAAAAGGTGAAACGAATAAGATTAAATAGGACAAAAAAGCAAGCTCCGTATGTATATCATCTAGATTTTACTCCCCAGACTGTGAAGAGACAGGGACTAAAAGAGGCAGAGCAAGGCACGGAGGGGGGGGTGTGGGGGGGGAGAGAGAGAGAGAGAGAGAGAGAGAGGGAGAGAGGGAGAGAGACAGACACAGACACAGAGGCAGAAAGACTGAGAGAAGGTGGACGGACCCAACAGCCGCAGCCCGGCTCCTCCCGGACCGGGCACCCTGCCGACGGCCCCGACTCCTCGGGCCACCCTAGGCAAGTAGCCCCTTCCTTCCTCGTGGTTTCGGGGCAGAGGGAGGCGAGCGGGGCCGCGACACTTGTCAAGGAGACCTTCCCCAATCCTGCCCCCCCCCCGGGCCACCTCCTCCCCTTGGCGTCATTGTATTTGGGCATCTCGTTACTTGGGAGGAGTGAGAGGCGCCTAGTCCTCATTCTGTCCGAGATTTCTTCTCCCTCCTTCCTTCCGTTCCCCTTTCCCCCTGTCGAAACCTGCGTGGGAAGTTGCACTGCCCCCCTCCCCAGATATCGCGGGTGTCTCACAGGGTGACCCACGCGGGTACGGCCGGATCCGGCCCCAGGTCCCAGGGCCAGCTGCAGCGGCGGGGCGCCGGGCTGGGGACGTGCAAGCATTCCAACCTTCTTCTCTTTCACCTGCTTTGTTTGTTATTTGATCACCTAATGAAAAGATCGATTGCAGCTTGTTTATCTGGGTGATAGTGTCAACAGATTACAGGGGCAGTAATCAGATGTTTCCCAGCCGGGCTGGGCACAATTGTCATACAGAGGGAGTCTAAACATGCTCAGACTGCGCTGGTCTGGGCAGCGGGGGTTGTGCGATGGGGAGATTTTTTTTTCTCTTCGTCTGGCTGGAAACGCTTGGTGGTTCTCATTCTCTCCGAGCTGAGAGAAAACAGTTTTTAAAAGTGGTTCGTAGAAACAGCCGATGGGTGAAGGGCCGGTGAAGTTTGGGAGAGTCCCGAGGAAAAACCCATCTCCGACTGTGGCTGTGCAGTCGCCGGTTGGGGAGGGGAGACAGGACTCTGGGCATCCATCAATAAAAGTCTCATGCCTGGGTTGATCAGGTTAAAGCACAGTTCAGTCGACGAGAGGCCATTCCTCTCCTCGACAAATTACAAGGACACTTTAAAACGGTCACAACTCACATTTAATTGGGAAATGAGCTTTGATTCCTTTTTTAACCTCTGTGGATCTGGAATGTGTAAAAGAGACGGAGCTGGGAATGTGAAGACTTAATTTCCCCTCTGTCGCACTAGACTACTTTCCCCAGGCCAGGGTCCAGGCTCGGATCTGAAGGTGGAAGAGTTTTGGAAGGCTTTAGGGGCTGGATGTGGTTGGTTTTGTTTGTTTGTTTGGCTGGGTTTTTTCCTCCTTTCTGTGTCTCTCTTCTCCATCCCGGTCTCCTCCCTCGTGTAACCCAACCCGGAACGGCACTGGTTCCTCTCTCGTTCCCTGCAGAAAGGAAAAGTTCCTCTGGAGATTAATGATGACAACTTTTACAGGCTGCTTCTGGCGGGGAGGGAGGGGAGTGAGGGGTTAAAGGATAGTATAATACCCAGTCGATATTATTAATAGTACCCAGTTGTTATTAATACCATTTTGTGAGTGGCCAGGCTGCATTTAATTGAGGAGCTCGGACGCATAACCTGTGTTTTCCCAAACAAATATATGCCTCCTTCACCTGCCAAGCTCCACAAGGCACTACATACAAACACACACACATTAAAAAAAGCACTCACACACACGGGGACGTACATGCATATATACACATATATGTGCACACACCTAAGAAGTGGGGTAGAAGGAAGACAGTATGTGCACACTTACACAGGGTGCAGTGAACAGCTTAGACCTACAAAAAAACCCACAAAAAACCAAACCCCAAAAACTCCAACAGAAAGTCATTCTTGCTTTCAATTTTTAGTATATTTAGTCGTCCTCAGTCCTGTGGACACCTACAAGCTGCAAAACCAGAGTGTTGTACTGGGTTTTCCCCCAATCCCCACCCTTCTTCCCTCGGCTGGAGCTTTTCGGACGGCCCCTCTCCTGGTCCGGGCCTGTTGCAAAGCGGATGTGAACGGCCATACCCGGACACCCCCGGTCTTTACTGCGTGCCCCGGCCGTGCTGCTCTCCTGGCCCCCCAGCCGGGCTGGCGGTGGCACTGCTGTTCCAGGCCTCCACAGCCGGTGGTGCTCAGCCAGGCCTTATTTCCCATCAGCAATGCTGGAGCCTTTCCTCACAGGCCTTTTTCTCCATTTGCATTCTCTCTCCCTTTCTTTTTTCCTCCCTTTTCCTGCCTCCTCCCTAGCCAGCTCTGAAGGATAACTAACGCATGGTGTGTGTGGGAGGTGGTGCCTCTGGAGAAGACGCGGTCACCCCCTGCCCCGGGCCGGTGGTCTCCGGTGAGTGGCATCACCCTGGGGAGACGGGAAGAAGTGGGGCTTGCTCCTCCCGGGCGGTCTGGGCGGAGGGTTTGCTGCCTCCTGCAGCACCCACCCGCAGCTGTCCTGAGGGACGCGCTCTGGGACGCTTTGTGCTCACCCAGCTCACTTTCTGAAGGAAGCCCGATGCTGGGGGCCTGCCTACCCCACCCCGGACACCCCGTGTGGGTATCTCTCTCTCTCCCCTTTTCTGGTATCCCTGTCACAGTAACCCTAGCCCCCCGCCCAGGACGTTTCAGTACATCCCACCGAAAGTGACTGGCCTTGGGAAACAAGGCCCTTCACCTTTATCGGCTCAAGCTCCCCCTCCTCCCGTCTGCCGCACATGCCCCGGGGCACGCCACCATGCATAACCTGCCTTATTTATTTATTTAAAAGCCCCAAACAAAACCCCCACTCTTTAGAGCGTACTCCTTCCCCTCGTCTCCTCTGCCAGACATCATCTTGGGGTCACGACCGACATCCCCGCGATATCCAGAGCTGCTGCTCATGGTAGCGGGTCTGGCAGCCCGGGGGGTACTGTGTGTCCCACCCCGCCGAGGTGTGCCCGCTCTTCCTCCCCTTCTGCCTGTGTTTAACCCAGAGGCGCGACCGCCCTTCCCTTCCGCGCACACCGCCTGTTTCCCTGGAATTATTTTAGACGGGATTGGCAAAAAAGCAGTGTGACAGCGGCCCTCGCAACTCCCCCCGCCCCGCCCTCGAGAAGGCAATCTGCCATTCCCGCAGCCTCCCCGGCAGGTCCGCGCCGAGCCTGGGCTCGTCATTTGTTAGCACTCAAAAGTACTGGGCTCCAGTGCCAACCAAAAAGCAGGCGCTCGTCATCCCTACAGACACCAGCGCCTGAGCACCCGACAGTCAGCCTATTTTCCACAATTTAAAAAAAAAAAAAAAGAAGAAAAAAAAAAATTGATCTGTGCCTGGAAGTAAAATCCAACCAAAAAACCAAAGCTTAAAGAAACCCCTCCAAAAACCAAAAACATCCAACCCAACCAACAACCACTCAACAAAATAACGATGTCTGTATGAGGACGGGAGAGTAAGCACCCAAAGCGAAGGCCACTTTTCTAACAGCACAAAGAAGTACAGCAATTCCCAAGCTGCGTTTTAGTAACAGAAATTGATGACCTTTGGATGCAAATCAAAGCTTCCTGTATAAGAAAAATCTGGGAATAATTTTTAATACACTTGTGAGTCCAAGACCAAATATTTACATTCGGCACAAACAAAGCTGCGGTGATCTGAGCGCTGAAGCCAAGAGAAACAATATTTTACCAAACCCAATAGCATGACGCTTTGCAATGAACAGCTCTGATTGTATTTTAAGCTTTCGGCTTCCGTTAGGGCCGAATTTGGTAGTTTTATGATTCTGGATTGGGTTGGAGACCTTGATGAATAGCTGACGTTTGGAAACGAGTTTGTAAGTCGTGAGATTGTCCTGACAACACCACCGATGGCAGTATATAATAATTTCCTTAATAGTTACCTGTCAGAGATGGCATTTCTTAAACTGAGGAGATTAGTCCGTCAGGAGTAGATTTGAGCTGGACTTTTCACAGACCAGAGACCGGCTCCAAGATGTTTAAGTATTTAATGTCACTTCCTCCACTGCATCCGAGATAAAACTGTGCAAAAGTATGTTTTCTGGGGAAAAAAACTCAGCAGTGCTAGAGCAGTAGCGTTATAATCATATTTATTCATCAGAAATTGATCTGACTAATAAACCTTAGCATTTCCATTGAAACTGTCAGGAGCAAGATATGTTTATTACGGTGTATTCTGTCTGCGTGGGGAGGACGGGGGTGTGCTTTAGATAAAGTTTAAACGAAACAGAATAAACAGAGCAGATCGCTCCAGCCCAATACAAAAGCTATAAATGGCTGCTACCCATTTTACCACGCAAAGGCTTTTTTATTTTTTTTTTTAATATAATTATTCACACTTTTCTAGGGGTTAAGCCCAGACACATCCAACGGCGTCGTTAATAAGTTACACAAAATTGCCTGATCCTATCAAACGGGTCTAGAGTTATATGTTTTATTGTTAACCCCTTCCACCGAATCTTCTGAAGCTGAAAGGGAAAGGGAAAGGGCTTTTGTCCGAGTTGATCCTTGGCTATTCTGGGGCTCAGGTTGGTGTGAAAGGGACGAGGAGGTCGCTTGAAATCTCCTTTTATCTACTCCTATTTTCTCTCTGGATCAGCAACTTTGAATAGACACCATCTAATCGCTCGTAATGGAAAATGAAAAAAAACCCCACACCAACCAAAAAACCAAAAACAGCCAACAAAAACCAGCTGTGTGTGTGCTCCGGGAGCTGCGAAAATGCTGCCTGGCCGAAGCGGTGCTTGCCCTTGAGTGAGCTGGACAAGGACCAGCGTGAGCAGCCCCCTGCAGCCGGAGCCTGCTGTGCGCGCACCCCGCGCCCCTGTGGAGACACAGGCGTGCCCTGTCCCTCCTCCCTTCCTCCCCGCGCCAGGGTATTCCCTGCCTGGGCGGGGTGGTCTGGGGGTGGGGAACAACCAGCACCCCAGAGATCCCTTCTCGGTGCCCGGGCTGTGAGGACCCTTTTTGAGGGGTGATGTTCGGAGTTGTAACACGGACAATCGACCCGACATTATTTTCCCTCTCATCCTCAGACTCCTGGATTTTTGTAATTTGCACTTACTGGGGAAACCTGGACTGAGGGACAGTCCCAGGCGCGGCAGTGGGTAACCCCAAGGAACAGCCGCCCTGTGGCGGGCAAAAAACTCCACACACCGGCCGGGCACTGACAGAGGTGTCCACAAATTTCTGGGGGATCATCAAGGCTAGTGGTTTTTTTTTTTTTTTTTTTTTTTTTTTTTTTTTTTTTTTTTTTTGGGGGGGGGTGTGTTTGTTTTTGTATGTGTAACTGGGAGAGAGGGAAAAAAAAAAAAAAAAAAAAAAAAAAAAAAAAAAAAAAAAAAAAAAAAAGTGGGCAAACCTGGGGGCCCCTGCCAAATAGAAAAAGCTTTGTTCTAGAGGCTCAATCCAGGGCACTATCTCTTCCCTCCTAGCAGCTCAGAAATTGGAGTTTCTTTCTCAGTCTGAGATGCTTTTGCTGTAAATTCCTTCATGTGACTACTCTGTTGCTAAGGCTACAAGTTCCCATCCCGATACACAAATCTTTTCCACTCCAGGAGCAGCTCAAGTCCTGGGCAGAAGTCATGACTTAAGAGACTTCAAACTCCTTGGAGTGCCTCCCTGCTAAATACCTGCTTAAGTCTGGAGGTTCAAATGAAGTCCTCCCCCCGCCATCGTGTGTCACCCCCCTCCTTCTCTCCCGAGGTACGTTTTGCTAGGACTTCTGATAAATAGATGGTGAGAAGAAACACAGTCCAATAAGGATTAAATTAAGTAGAAGAAATCCAGGCGGTGTATTTTTTGAAGCTCCGATGGGGCGTCAAACTGATGTTTAACACATTTTTTCCACTCACTGTGCACAAGTCCTCAGCCCCCATCGCCTTGTTTAATTTTTTTCACCCCCAAGGAGGCAGCAGTTGTGGGAGGTGGACAGAAAAAAGCTCCCTCGACCCACCGATCTTTCGCTATCCTCAAGTGCCATGGGAAGGGCAGGGAGACACCTTGTCCCCAGGCACAGTTGGGAACACACACACACACACACACGCAGGGGCTCCTCCAGGACCGAAGGACCTGGGAGGTGAAGTACTGCGTAGTCATGCAGGCTGTGCCCAAATGCAAGACCTCAGGTGGAACGCTGTTTGGGTGGTGGTGCTTTTTTTTTTTTTTTTTTTTTTTTTTTTTTTTTTTTTTCTTTCTCTTTCTTTTTTTTTTTTCTTCTTTTTCTTCTTTTTCCCTTGGCAGAATTACCCATCTCCTTTCTTCCCACTGCCCTCTCCGCTCTCTTGGTTGCAACGGTCGGGAAAATACAGTTTTATCTCCCCGGCTCAGCAAAGTGGACACGTCTTAGTGCTGAGCGCTCCAGCACGGTTGAGAGAGCGGCTCTTCTGGGAGAAAAAACCTCAAAAAAACCCCCTCCACTTCCCTCACTCCCACCTCCCCCCCGCCCCACCCCAGACGCCCCAGAGACGCTCTTCTCCTGGAAAAGTTAAGCGTGACTTAGTAAACATTTGTAAATGCAAATAGAAATTAATAAATAAACCTCAAACCGGGTAGTTTGGGTGTAATAGTTTAGCAGGACTAATTGCAGACAATGAAGCTGAAATGACTTCGCTAGTTAGCTGCTGGTTAGAGTTTATTTGGAGGAACTGTCAGCTCTAGCGATGGATAATTGCTTTATTGCTCACAAAACTATCATCTCTTTAAAACATATGTGCTAATTACTCTGGATGGCCGTCGGAAAAGAGACCATAAATCCATTAGCCCTTTAAAAAGTCTAAGATACTCATGAACGACCAAACTTCCTTCCTTGGAGCTTAAGGGCAAAATTCTCGCTTGGATGGTAGCCTTTCCAGAAAAATAAAATAAAATATATAAAAAATATTTTCAGCCATATAGACGTGTATATTTGACCGCGTATTTTTGACTGCGACCTCACAGTGGGAGGGAAAAGGGTGGTCATCTTCAATAAAGGAAAGCATGTTTCTGTAGACCAAACTGGTGCAATAAATCACTGTCATAAAACCGATTTTCCTCTTTAGCCTTGCACTATATTTTTTTCCCCAAAAAAGATTAGTTTAAAAATCTTTTAATTGGATTACTCTGGAAAATTAATCTCCTTTGGGTTCGCTAAGTTTGTGTACCAAATATCTGGAATTAATTCAGCGCCACAAAACACATCTGCGATGCCTTTTGTTCGACCTAGCTAAAAGAAGGGACAGGTAGGGAAGGTGGCATTTTTGCCGTAAGCATTCATGTTCCCTCACAGTTTTCTATGCGTATTCATCGCTGCATGTGTAGCATTGTACCGCACAAAATTGCTATTGTAGAGCACATAAACAGAATTGTTTGCTGGACTGTGCTATGGGTCAAGACACCAGTGAGGGGTGAGGAGTTTAGGGGGAAAAAAATAGAAGAAGGGAAAAGATTTGGCAGCCCAAAGAGGAGTCTCCCAGGCGCCGCGCACCGAGGGCTGTACCCGGAGCGCCTTTCCCCCCGCTCCGCCCGCCCGCCCCGCTCCTCTCCGCCGCCGCGGCTGGCCCCGCACCTGCGGCACTCCCGGAGCCGTGGGAGGGGAGCTCCCCATCCCGGGCACCCGCTGGGTTCAATGGGACACCTTAGTTTTGAGCCCAGTTTGAGTGCGAGCAGCCCCCTCGTGAGGTGCGGGTAATTGCGGGGGCGGTGGGGGTTGGAGGCGGAATGACTTGTCGGGGGGGTGGTGGTAACTCTGTAGTTCACCGTCTTCTTTTCGCCCGCCTCTCACGAGTAGAGGCTGTCTAGCTGCTAAAGGAGAATTAAAGCTGGGTTCATTTGTATCTTTTTCCTTGTTTGTTTTCCCGGAAGCAAACGAACCTGCCGCATGTTCCCGGTGGTTTATGTGCAGATTGTGACACTACTCAGAGTCCTGGGGACCGAAGTGATAGGGAGCGGTTCCTCCTGGCTGTGGGGAGAGAGATGACGAGCGGGAAAGTTCCTCCTGGGTGGAGCAGGAGGCAGGTATCGCGTGTGCGAGTGCCTGTGCTTGTGAGCCGAGATTCAGGCTCGGCAGGTGAGGGGACAGCACGGGGTGGACACGAAATAGGCTGCAGGATGAGGCTGGGGGATGCCAGGATGAGGGTGAAGGTAGATTTTGACCTCTTGAACATCTGGTCTAGCTCAGCTCCTTGTGGAATAATCTCTCTGCCCAGACCCAAATCCCAGCCACTCTTGCACGCTTGTCGCACTTCATAAGTTGTGTTTGGCATTTCCAAGTCAGCATTAAATTTTCAGTGTCAGCCGCTGGTGAACTGTGAACCGCCGAGTGGGATTGTCTGTTTAATAATACGTGACACAAACACGCCCAGGATCACACGGAGGGAAAACACGCAGAGCAAGGTGAACGTCCCATGCTACAAGCTGACTCTGGGGCATGTCGCCGGAGCTCAAGCCCCGAAATCCTGCAGGCAGGTGGGACGCCAGTGCTCAAATGCAGCCAAACAACTTGCACCACAACACACGTGAGATCCTCTCGTGGACGGGCACAAGTAGATCGCTGTTTCCCGACAGAGTTCACGTACTTGCTAAGGAGCCCTGAGTCGTCTGCAGTGAATTAATTACTGCACCTCGAATCCCTGCTGACCTTGCACCGCCCTCGTATTTCCTTCCACCGTGTAAAAGGTAAAAGTTTTTCAGCCCCGTGTTGTAGATAAACAGATTAATACACAAATTAATACAGAATCTTTATCCCTAATCACATGATAATTAAATGAATCTTAAAGTCCCTTCTGAGACAAACGAGGAATTCTCTCTCTCTCTCTCTCTCTCTCTTCTCCTTGTCCATCTGCCTGCACTGTGGATGTGCCCTGTGGAAAATGTTTACAGTTTGGAGGACTCTAACCTTGATTTTCCAGCTTTGAGCTCCCTCTGGAAGCGGTAAGAGCAATTACTCTCTATTACTGTACATATTCCACTGGCTGGTGGATCGCAGGTGTTGCAGCCGCTATTGTTTGCATCTCTCCCGCGGGATGGCTCGGCGGCCAGAGCCCGGAGGTGGCACCGACCCACACACGCTGCCACGCACACCCTCAGGGTCCGGGGTTCCCCCCTTGCCGAGGGCGCACGGAGGTGGGGAGAGGCGAATTGGCGTCCTCATCCACTCCCCTCCCGGCCGCACTCCGGCCGCCCGCTGGCCTCTCCCGCCTGTGCTCAGCATGGACAGTCTTACTTTCTCCCACGAGGGGAATAGATGGCTCAGGCACCTTTTCCGTCTTAATGTCAGGGGTGCCGAACATCTAACGCAAGGCAGGAGGCAAAGATCCCTGAGATGAGCTGGGACGGCCCTTTAGCCCCAGGCTGGGAGTGCGGGAGGGTGAAGACGGTCACTACGCCGAGGAATCTGAGGCAAAAACTAGGCAGAGACGAGATGCAAAACAACTCCTAAACAGGAAAATACCTAGAAACTCCGAGCTGTGCACATTTGACCAGAAAGCATCTGGCTTTTCAGTCTGCGCAATGCTCCTTTGGAGACGATGTAAGGGGTGCATTGGTAACGAGCTACAAAAGTGAGGGGTGGAGGGAGGATGCTGTGCTATGCCGGAGCATCCCCGAATAGCATTAAACTGTGTCATGGATCAGTGTCATGATGACGTATGACAAACCACAAGGGATCATGATGAGTGACTGGCATAATAGACATAGATAGTGGACCAAAGTCTCCTTGACAATTCTTAGTCATATGTCTTGGGGGGATAGTTTTACATTCATGATCCATTTATTTGGAGCCAGTACAGGGAGAGAGACACATGAAGCACACGGCTGAATCTGTCTAAGGAGGATGAAGACGGGCTTAAATGGCACAAAGCGTTGCCGGGGGGAATCTGAAGAGGTCGCAGGTTTAGAAGCAAAACACTTGGCGAAAACCCACCTGCTATTAGGCTCTACCTAATTAGGCAGGACGTCCCTGGTTTCTCCTGCCAGCCCAGGAAAGGGCTGGCTCAGCCAGCGCATCTCCGCGCCTCCCCGTTAATCAGCAGCGCAGCCTCTCAGCCCCGCGCTCCAGCCGTACCGCGGGTGATCATCTCCTGTCCCACGGCAAACTGCGCGGGGCCGCTCGCCTTCTTCTCCTCAGGCTGGGGCTTTGCTGCCGGCTGCGGAGCGCCGAAACCCCAGTGCTAGCCGTGGCAAACGGAGAAGTCTCCTCCCTGCAGGTCCGCGAGCAGGCAGAAAGCACACCTCTAAGAAACGCTTAGTCCGAGAAACGCGCCCTAAATGCCTCTCACTGCGAGCCGGAGAGCCCGAGCTGCTGGAGCTGCGAGTTTTCTTTTGTTTGCCAACTTCCCGAGGTAGCAGGGGGAAAACTCTTTACTTTTTTTCCTTCTTCTCTCCCCCAAACTTAAGTCCCCTGTTGGCGGTGTCTCCAGAAGGGCAAGAGGGCCCCAGGGACCCTTTGAAGGCGACCAGCACCTCAAAATCCGCCTGGGCTGGTTGGGAATGCTTGCCATCACATCCGAGATCACTGACAGGCATCTTTCCAGGAGAGCAGGTTCGCGAGGGTCCCTCTTCACGTAGACCTTTCAGGAACACTGTTAACCTCTAGAAATCTCCATAGCAGGCATTCTAATGAGCAGAATGAATGACATACGTCCCGAAAATAAGAGTATAAGAGAGGAACCTTCTTCAGCCTGAAACCCACCCCACCCCCGCTCCCCCCGCCCCCCCCAAAAAAAAAGAAAAAAATAAAATCTGATGGTCGAGATGCTAAGAACTTTACTAAATATCTAACGAAGGGAATAGCGACACTGTTAACAAAGAACATCTAATTAACAATGACTTAATTTAATTCGGAGGATGAAAAAAACTTTTAAAATCAGTCCAGATTTACTGGGCTAAACGCAGATAATTTTTCAATATGGAGGTTGTACTGAGTCTGCCTTCTTTCAAGGTGTCATCTGAAAGGCAATAGTATAGGTGAAATAATGTAGTTACACTGTGGAAAGTTTTGTAGTCCCTCTCTTGGCAATTTAATTCGGCGCTTCTTCACTTTATTAGGAACAGACTGACTCCATCAACGGCGAACTCCATGTTTAGACGCATGACTGCTTGAAGCAATTAGGTTCCCCAATTTGCATATTTCTCCAGACCTCCGCAGCATCACCGGATTCTTACCTTATCAACCTTTTCAAAGTAGGGGAAAGTCGGAATAAAACATGACTCCAAAGTGTGCAGAGGGGCAAAGCCGGCATGGGAGCGGGCTATCAAAATTACCTTTTTGCCCTCAGGATGGGAGGAGTGAAAAATTAAAATAAAGTAGCGCGTCTCCTGAGAGCGCCCCGGGAGCCGAGTTTCGGCTCTTTAGCCACTTCGCGATTTCCAGCGCGTTGCTGAACTCCTGCCCGTCCCTCACCGCCTTCGGGGGGTCGCCCTGAGGGATGGGTGATGCTCCCGCTTCTGTCCCACTTCCGAAACAGCAGTCACACCCACATGGGGAGACAGAAAAAGTCAGCGACGGTGAGGAAGCCGGACCGCGCAGGCACCGCCGCCGCGCCACGTGTGGTTTTGTTTTTGTTTTTATTTTATTGAGGCGGTGCCTGTGACCGGCGGCGGGTGTCACTCCCAGCAAGACCCCCTCTCTCCAAGTGGTGTGGGGGAAGATGTACCTCTGGATGCCGAGTGATTTTTAAGCACAGGTCGATGATATCAAATCCGTATCGTTTGCGCCGCATGGGTTTCCCTAAAAGGGGACTCGTAAAGGGGTGCGAAGATGGAGCGGGAGAACGGGTCTAATTCTGCCCAGCCTCTCTACCCGCACAACCAGTGACGATTGACCACACGAGTAGTGGGCTACTGCTTGCCCTCAGCCTCCCCTCTGACACTTGCCCCACACGCATCCCCACGGAGCTGAAATGTGGGTAAGGATCCTGCAAAGCCTGGAGGACCTTCAGAGACCCTCCCCCGCAAAAGTCAGTTTCTCAGGCACTTGCCCATCATGGGGTAAAAAGGACCATTTTCACAGCTCCCTCAGCTCCACAGCCCAGGAGGGGATCAGGGGAGCTAGTGCTCAGCAGGTAGAGCCATCCGCCCAGAGCTTTGCAGCAGCATGAAGAAAAATCTCTATAAAACTAAACAGGCAATCAGCTGAAATCTATCCTCTTTAAATAAACTGATTCCTTAGTATTTTCCCAGTATTGCTGTAAGTTGTTGTCTGTGATGTCCCCCAGGGCTCTTTCCTTTGCTCTCTGATTTGGTCTATAAAAGCACCTCTGAGTGATGGATTACTGTGTCATTGCAGCCTGCGAAGGATTAATTTGTTTCATTGATTTCTCTTTAGGCAGATTGCCAGAATTCTCTGCTTCCCTTCTTTCTCCAGGACTTCCAGCAGTAATAGACAGTAACAGCCTAAGACAAATCAGCCCATTCTTGTAAAAATAGAAACACAGAATCCTGAAGTCCCAGGGAAGCGGTAGAGAAGTTTTTTCCTTATGCTGTAGACCCACTAATACTTAGAGTGAGTCCATCTTCTCCCCTTTCACCACTTCCCTTAATAAAAAAGGTTACTGGAGTTGCTTAGTCTCAAGAACAATTTCAACAAGCAGTTGGATTTGAGCACTGAGCATTTGACAGTCACAGAGAAATGTTTTGCTCATGCTAAAGTTCAGGGGTAGGAATTACAGGAGGATTGCATAAACTTCAAGGTTAATTCTTTCTTAAAATCACCAGACCACCTGCAGCTAATCAATTATCTTTCCATCTACCTATCTGGAATATTGAGATAAAATGTAGTTTATGTCAGGTCCTGGAGTTGCTGGTCTAATGCGTGTGGTGGTGGATGGGACTGGATTCTCCCAGATCAATTCATCTGCATGCCTTCAGGAAAACTGATTTTAAAAAAATAAGAAAAATCAGGCCTTGAGGTGTTGGGCTGTGGTGAAAAAAGGGACCTGGACACTTATTTTGGTGCAGATTGTGGAACAGTGAGGGGAGAGAATGAGATCTGCTGCTGGTACCATAGCAGTGCTCTTTTCAGACCTGCTTTATCAGCAGCAGAGACAGGTCAGCTGTGCTCTTCTGTTTGTTTCCACAATGCAGCACTAAATACTGTATTGATTTAGTCTTTGCAAGTTAAACTTTAGGTGTACTTAGTGCTATAGTAAAAAGTAATGCTAGAGACTACTGTCTTGACAGCTTGGGCTTGTGGAAATCTGTGTCATGCAAACCCAGCACTTTTACGTATCATGGAGGGCAGAGAAATGTTTATTTTACCTCTATATCTGCCTTGTGATGAGTGTGGCTCAATAGCTACTTTCAAAGGGACAGCAAATTTATTGTACTAGATAGTACAGATCCACTGCATATCAGATCTAGAAAATTTTGAAGTTATAGCCCCACTATTTTTTCCTCCCTGCTCTCTCAGAAGATGCTGTTAGCCTACTACTTCCCTTTAAAATTTTCTGTAATTTCAGGTGTAATCCAAATATGAGGACTAGGTCACAGCATGATTTCCTTGTTATCCTACAAGAAAATACGCCTTACCCTGCCTGAGTAATGTTCTTGTGTTTTCTTGCATGAGATCCCTCTGTGGTCTGTTGAGTCTAACTTTCCCTTCTCTACCTTACAGGTTTTGAAGGAACTTTAAATGTAGTCATAAGGAGTTAATTCTTGTTTTCTCTCCTGGGAATCCCTTGAAATCCCTATTTTGTCTTGGGAAACCCTGCAGTGTGGGTTAGCCTGCAGAAGGACAAGGGTGGCTGCCTCCAGGCATGGCAGCCTGGAAAATGCTGTTATACTATGGAATGCTGCAAACTTTCTTTCAAAGGCTTCTGTGGTGTAACAGGGACCCCCACTTTTCTGGCTTAACGCAGACTGTCTCTGCCTGGTGTTCTCACTTCTGATACTTTTTCACTGTTAAGTATCTTTGAAAATAAAGGCACAAGATGCAACCGTTCACATTTTTCCTGCTTGGATAGCTCGGTCCCAGGGAGGCTTGGCTCTCAGGGCAGAGTTTGTCTTGCTTGGAAGCAAATGCTCTCATCCCCTCTGCCCCTTTCTCCTTGCCAATCCTTTTCAACTTACTCGGGGGAATCCTTCTGCACCTTTGCTAGGCAATAAGGAAAGTTATGCTCTTGATTAATAATGATAACAATATTCTTGGCTTGGAAAGTCTGAGTTAAGAGCAGAGACAGATTTCCACCCCTATCCCTCCAGTTTGCAATAAAACAGGCAGAATCCATCACAGACCAAATTTAAAACTCTTAAGTGAAGCTCACATCCTTTCATCCCTTCAGGACTGGAAAAATACGGAGTCTGTTAGATTAGCAAACATTAACCTCTCGCATAATTCTGAATGTAGGATTAACGCCTACTGAAGGGACAGCTGTATGACCCTCTCACACACAAACTATACATTAGGGCTGTCACTCTATCGATCAGGGGAACTTTGTGTGAAGAGGCACTCCCCACCAGGGAGAAAAACAGACTAGAGTGGGAAAAAGCCATTTGTACTCTGCTAAGATGTGCTTTTAAAAAACTCAGTTTCCATTTCTGGCATCCACAGTGCAGATGAGCTGAAATCTGCATGCTTCACCGTGCAGGTCTGGTGCATACAGACCACACACAGTTTTCAGCTGTGACCCTGGGACTGGCTCCTCTTTGGACAAAACAGACCTATGCCCATGCTGGATTTGCACATAAGTAGAGTTTTGCTTGGACTCCACCCATATGGGGGTTTGTGTCCTTGTGGGAATCTGACTGGATGTACTTTAGCATATCTATTCCCATTTAGATAATTTGGAAAAGACTTGTTTCCAAGACTTTTCTCCCTTACCACGTAAACTAACAAAAAGAAGTTGTGATGAATAATACGTTTGTCAAAGCTTCTTTCTATTAAAGTATGAAATCTTCATGCTATGAAAACAGAAGTTGATTGTTTCCTGGGATTTGCTGAGTTAGATACAAACACTAGATTTGATTCTAGTCACATCCAATTTTTGTGATAGTCTAACTCTTCTTACAACATTGAATTCTACAGAAGTAACTGAAATTTCAATGCGTTTCTGAAAACAGACATTTTAATGGCCCATCAAAGCACTTTGTTAGAGCAATCCTGAAGTCTCATCTGTCACTTAAAATTCATATTTATAAGGCACTCATGACAAAGGTGAGACCAGCTGTTTTAGAATTGAATCTTTCAGTCAAGGTAGTTTTTGACTGCATTAAATGTGCTGGCTGACAAGTTGTAACATTATTGGGCTTGCTCTTAGCAGTGCTGAAACCCTGGAAGATGCAAATATTGGCTTTGGTCAGTCTGAATCATCAGGCATAAGGAAAAAAACATCCTGCAAGGAAGAGAAACAAAGAAGTCTCCTCTGATGGACACAATAGGGATTTGTGCCTTGCTAAGACAGGTCCATATATTTTATAGAAGGCAGCTACTAAACCCCAGGCCCAGTTTCTGGAAAATATAAAAGATAAGATCCTGACTGAAAAGATAATACATTTTTTTTTTCCCATAGCAGAGAGTAACTATTCCGACATGCCCCCGCCCCCGCTCCCTAGCAGCAGGGAGTGACTTTTTTCACTCCTGCGTTATTGGAGCCATGCATTTGCAGTTGTATGTATAAGTAGGTAGGAAACTGCTGGATATATGAAAGCTGAAAGTTAGGTGCTTAGGTGCTAGAGACCATCAGGCTTGCTGCTCTCAGGTCACCTCTAAGTCATTTGGCTCAAATAACCAGATGAAGGGCTAGAAAAAAATACTATGGTATAGCAAGGTACCCCAAAACTGGACACTATTATTTCTCTGGAAACATGCTCTCCCAGAAAGTAATTTGATTTTTTCCTCTGTCAAATTTATTTGTTTTTAATTAATCTAAAAATTTGAAGTGGCTTAATGTATGAAATGGCATATAAGTGGTTAGCACTAATGCAATTCTGAACAGTATTTGGAAAAGAAGTAGATCTCTTGCCTACCCATTTATCTCTGCTATTATGAATCTTTATGAATCAGCTGCAGTAAAATTCACCTCCCTGCATTAGGCGTTGCTATATTGCTGATCAAAGTTTTGTAGTTTGCAGAACCATGGAAAGAATACCATAATTTAGTCTGTTTGGTTAGAACTCAGCGTTCAATGAATAGCAAGTTTCTACTCTTCCAGAAAAAGTGTGAATTAAAACTCCAAATGAATGAGCAGGAATTTCTTGCTTCATATTTTACAGCCATTGCTGTTTGGATAGATAATTTTTTCCCAAGTGAGTAAAAAGCATGTGGCTCATAGCTCTAGTGTCTCATTACTAAGATCAAATACAATGTATTGAAAATGGTGGGGTGATAGATAGTTGCAGCACTTTATGTAGCTATTAAAATTAGCTGCACCAGAACTTCTTTCAGTTTACACCGTATTAAAGGAAGTTAAGGAAATGCAGTTCTGGGTCTAATAATCTTTTCAGCTTTACTATATTCCAATATATCAAGAAGACCATCACTAATAAGCCATATTTGTGTATTGGTAGAAATCATGGGTCTAGAAGGGAAATATGGTTGTCCCATTCCAAAATCCACTGATTTTTAATGTGACAACCATTTCACATGTTCATGAGCTTGTGACTAGAAAATGATCCCTGTAAGGCATTCTTTTCGAAGAGCTCAACATGAACTTTCTTGACTAATTGCTATGGGACTCCTCCAGCCAGAAACACTGGCAATGACATTAGTTGGAAAAAAATGCATGGGTTTAGTCCACACTGCACACTGCACTAACAATACATTTTGACCTTGTGCATTCAATTTTCTGTGGATTTAAAATAATTTTTGAAATTATTTTAGCAGTCATAAAAGGCATTAAAATAACTATGATACTTCTCTATCAAAACTGTTTTATCTTCTGAGTAATGTTTTCAGGTTCTCCCCTAACATTTGAATAGTAAAGACAAAATTACTCCAGATTATATGGTGCTTTTTGTATTTTTTCTCAGCTTTTCTAACTGAGGTAAAATTATCTTGTCAATGCTGCCATTTTGGTTTTCAAATCACTTTCTTCATCCACTGTCACAATGGCACCCTCTCTGGTCTGCGGGCATTTCCACAGACTTCAGTTCAGAATGTTGTATTTTCACTGGAAAAAAAAAAGTCCCAAAACATGAGTTTTGCTCATGGTTACACTTCAGTTGCAGTTTACATTAGATTACATTTTGATGTTGCCCCTTAGAAATGACAGTGGTTTTAGAGAAGGTTTAAAATGCATGTAGTGATCCCTTGCAATTATTATAAAATAGCATGGGAATGTCTTCAACAGTAGCAACAACACCCTGGCTGTAATCCAGTTTGGCTAATTACATCCTATTTTTCTAAATTCAAGTTTATTTGTAAGCTTGATCCCAAGCTTTCAGAAATAACTGTTTGCCCATTACCACTTTTTGGACTTGGAATAAGTTGTATTTCACTGCAAGGTGAAGCCTTTTTTTTTTTTTTTTTTTTTTTTTTTTTTTTTTTTTTTAAACAAGAAATGACCTATAAACAAGAAAAAGAGTTTATAGGCAGATGTAAGCCTCTCATCTGGATGATCAATAAAGTAAAAGTAAAATGCTTAAAATTCTTCTGGCTAAAATAATAAGAAAATATATAATACATTCAATTTTATCACTTAAGAGTTCATTTTTTGCGACAGAGACCCTTACCATGATAAAAAAATAACATCAGTACAAATATAAATGACAAGAGGCAATTGTCTGTCAATGGACTTGCTTTGTAGGTAGGGGAAGACGCTAAGAATAAAGCATCTCACAGCATGGGTGCACCAATCACTTAAAAATTGCCTGATTCAGTTGTCAGGATATTGAAAACATATATTTAGAGATGCATGAGATATCAACAAATAGTATAACAAACGAGTTAAAATTTCAATATAAGAGAAACTGCAATTAAGGAACTTCCTAAGTAATGCTAGCTGCATGGCTCAGAAGTTTCGTTTTACAGTAAAAGCCTGGGAAAGGAACTAAATATTGAAAATCTGCACTTCTGAATATGATTAACACCATATTAAACTACACCTTCAGCACAATTTAATATTTAAGGTGGTTGTGTCTTGTTTCCATCTCTGTCTACAACTATCTATCTGATTCCGCCACACTATGATAAAAATACAGATTTTGATGTCATTCTTTATTAAATAATCATACAATGTAAAGATACTTCTCAGCTACAGAAAGGAAGCAAAGCAGTTGCTCTTTAACAAATGCCATGCTATATGAATTATGTAATTTCCATGGTTATAAAACAACTTGAGAAATTGTACTGTAACAATATGATGTATGCTAGGATTGATTACTCCAAAAATCCTTTCAAGAGGAAAAATTGTGGGGGGAATGGGGAAGGGAAAGCTTTTTTCTCTTCAAGCTTCATTTCCTAAAGATTGAGCTTCTGTGGAGAAAAACCTCACATTCAGTTGTTACATTGAGTGGTCACTCAATTTGTGTACTGATTATATGCATTAAATAGTCAAATATATTCTTTTCAGTATATATGAATAGTTTAATTTATTCTGCTGAAAGAGAGATAACTATCAGAAATAGCAATAGAAGTCACATAATGAGATAAGAATACTAGAAAATCTGAGGATTTTAGTACAGTCCATTATTCATTCCATTCCTGGCAGCCTTTATGATTACAAATCACTTGATTGACTAACTAGACATTCTCAAAGTGAATTATGAATCAGGTTCATTTTTCCTGGTTGAGAGTTGGTACATGTTGTAACTCTTCCACTTTGTGATATATCAAGCTCTTGTAACAGTAATAAGAGATATAATCAACTCTTTATTTCAGGACAAATAAATTGGCTTTTCAAAAATGAAATGTGGTTGCTAACATTTTAACAGTGTGCAATGTAATTCCTTCCTGCTATTCTCAGAGTGCAATCTGCTGTGATGACACAGCTTTTGAATATTTGACTTTGCTGAAATTCTTTTAGGAACCTCACACTGTAATTCCAGGCATACCAATCTCAGTGGAAATTTGGTGTTGGGTCTAGGAGTGGTGAGTGGTCCCTTTACTTGTTGAAAACAAGCCTCAGACACTGAAAACCTGGACCACAATTTGCCCTTTTGTGCCTGGCTCTGATCTCAGCTTGGGAATACTGAACAGTTTTAAAGCTGTTTAAGTTTACTTTGAAACACAAAAAAGGAAAAAAAAAAGAAGAATCTCTTCTAAAGTGTGCTTGACCCTCAAGTCCTCTTTCATGAAAAAGTCCCCCAGGCTTTTGTGGAAATTATGCAAGGGGAATGACTGGCAGGCTAGGGTAGGACTCATTTGTAGAACAAATGCACAATCAGATCACAAATCCCCCTGGAACAGGTTTAGTGAGAGGTGCATTTCACCTTCAAATGACTACAGGGAAAACAAAAAACAAAACCAAAAAACCCCCTAAATACCAAAACAAACAAACAACAACAACAAAAAAGACTGCTTAAAATCTGTGTGTGTGAATGTCCAAGCAGAAAATCACTATGAAGAGCATTTGTGCTTTGCATCTGCATGGCAGATGTAGCCCATAGTGCTGGTTTGGTATTCTGGGATGTGGTGGTCTCTGGATGCTTGTGTCCCAGTCAGCAGAACCAGTTCCCAAGTGCAGTGGTATGGGCTGGGGCACATGATACAGAGTTGGGTCCCAGGGCCAGGGTATACCACATCCTCTGGTATGTGTGCTGAAACAATGCAACTTTCCATACGGAGTTCTGTGCAACACCAGCACCACCACAGCTCAGAGTTTTACAGGGAGGAGAGGATTTTTCTCCTGGTTAGGGTGATTAGCCTAGTGTTTGTGTGCTTATTTTAGTTCTAGTAAAGGGATGGACTGACATTTGGTGGGTTTACATTATTTATTGAACAATTTCAAAGACTTCAAGCCCCTCCATTTCCCTTCTGACACACAAAAACACATCTCTAAAGCAAGACCTATTGGGAGAAAAGATGTATTACCACTTTAGTTTTCGAAGGCCTTAATGTGGTAATTCATTTTAGAAACAATGGTTACAGACTTCAGATTTCTTCTTTATTCATCTTTTTATCTAATTTCTGGTCTTCTAATAACCTTAATTAAATGCTGAGTAGTTTAGAATATTATTAAATAGCTTTCATAGGATTTTTAAGATTTCTGATTACATCATGAGTTCAGATTATTAAATATTCCATTCATTTAAAAATTATGATTAAGAGGATAATACAAAAAATGTTTGCTGCAATTTTAACTAAGCTATGTTAATTGAATTAGAGGATAAGAAAAGAGATTTAAAGGGTGAGAAATTACTGAAATCAAAGCTGGCATAGTTTTAAAATAAAGTGGATTAAGAGAATGGTCAGAATGGAGGAGGTGGGGGGCTCAAAATCTGAATGAATTGTTCGAATAGAAAATTCACTTACTTTTAGGCCACATATATTGTCTTTCACAGGAATAGTTTGCAATGGCACCTGATGTCATGTGGATAAGCATGAAAGATAAAACCTGCCTACTAACTATCAAAAAGATACATGTTGCTCATTGTCAGGCAAAGGTGTGCAACAAGACCGGACGCAGAAAAGTCCTCTCAAGAGTTGCCACACTTGACAGCTCTGTATCCACTAATGCACATAGGCACAGCAGATCAACCTCCAGCATGACTGGGTCACACTGGTTGGGATCACTGTCTGAAGTGGTGAACAGAGTGGCAATGGTTTTGTTGTCTTTTGTTTAATATCTCAAGTATGGGCCACCGTTCCCCTGATCTGACATTTGTTTGTAATTACTCTTTGTCAGCGTAGCATGAATGTTTGCTAGGTTATTTTACTTATTGCTCTGAAATACTGGTTGGGAGTTAAATGACATTTTTCTGGTTACCGTCTTCTTCTTGGTGGCCCTCTCCCAGATCCTCACCATTCACAGGGCTTTACACAGGATATTCCTACCTCACCACTTGTAGCAAGAGCATAGATCCAACCTATCTGGAAAACAGGCAAGATTTTTCTCTTGTGTTCCTTAAACATTAACCAGAGAGTAAGTGAGTAACCAGAGACGTTTATATGCTGGAGGAACTTCTGGAATCATCTGTACTCATGAAAATTACAGCACCCTTTGCAGTTTCCTTCTGGGGATGTGAGAGGAAACCAATACTCATGAAATAGACTGGGGAGAAGAACAACAGAAAGCAAATGAAAAGCAGGGTGCAGAACTTAAGCTTCCAGTAAGGGATGATGGAGGCAGTGTGCTTTTGTTTAAAAGATTGACACAGGTGGCCTGTTAAGGACAGGCTAACTCACATGACAAATGTCAGGTTGGCTGTCACGTGTATATTGCTTGGTCATGGATTCCTTACACTCAGTATGTGCTGCCTCTTTCTTCGGAATGTTTGCTGGTTTCAGAAGTTTTGTACTGATTTAGAGCATAAAGAGAAATGTGAAACATCATACATCCCAATGAAGCTGGGGAAAGGCTACCTGCAAAAACACAGCTCTTGAACCCCAAAGAGAAAAGCATAAAATGAATCTGAATTTAACCAAGAATAATAAAATACTGTAATGACTGAAGGAGACATTAATATTGCAGTCTGAGTTATGCAGGTTAGGATTTAATATGTACCTCTTTCTTTCAACCTTAACAGCTTTAATTATTTTTACAAACAAACAAACAAGCAATCAAACAAACAAACTCAATACATCTTTAAACACTACTAATAAAAAAATCAAGTCATCATTGATATTTGAAAACAGAAATCAAAAAGAACATATTGCATTCACACCAACTACATACCAAGCAGAATGTTAATAACATTAACCTTTACTCTATCAGATATTTTCGAGAAATACCACTATATTTTTTGCAACGGCTCATATCTGTCATTTAACTGACATGTGAACTTTTCTAAGTTTGCCAAATCACTGAGGCCTGAATACCATTCAGCAATGTTAATTTTGTTTTCCTATTCCAGCTTTTACACAATTATTCTCATGGCAATCATTCTAGCCTTGAGTATAAATAATACTTCAAGTGGTTTGTTGATATCCAAAAAAAGATGTGTATCTACATTAAGAGATTCTGGAATCTAATGGGAAAACCATGCATATTATTAAGCTGAAATGCCTATTTCTTTCCTCCCAGATGGGAAGTAGTACAGGGTAGTGCCATGGCATATGCATTAATTTTATTCCTTCCGCAAATTTTAGCACATATTATTTTTGCAGATTTTGAATCTTTGCCTCCTACCCAGTATACAGGAGAGTTAAAAAGGAATTTGCTGCAGAGAAGATCTGTCTTAACAAGGACCCTGGATAACTTAGGTGAGCTGAGGAAGAAGAGCATGGGAACAGTTCTGCTTTGGAGAGAGTAAGAGAAAAAAAAGTGAGTTTTGAAGGAGGAAACCCTGAGGAGGATTAACAGGGGCAAAAAGAGAGAAAGAGAGTATATTATTTTCCTGCCTCCCATATTTCAGTCCAACAGGCTGGGTATGCTGGATCTGAAGGTTCTAGCAACAAATAAAGAGCACATTTAAAATGAGGAGGACTACAACCAAAGAATAATGAAAAACATAAATCCCAATATCTGTTCATCAGTGTTGCTTCCCAATTAAAACTCAATCTGTAACAGATTTTTTCCTAAGTCTATGGATTTCTTGCATATTATTTTCCACAATTTTACTTAATATTATTTGCTTTTCCAAATTCCAGGCCTTTTCTTAATTTTTCCTTCTTTTCAGTCCCATGGGGCTTTTAATTTCCTCAGGAACAGAGAAAGTGGAGGGACTACACTGTATTGCAAGCTGAATGTTTGTGTGAGAATGAGTTGTGTGGGAGCATTTTATGCAGCACTTTATAGATACTCAAAAGAAGAATAAAATTGTGATTGTTGATGTTTGCATATGTGCAAGCATAGCATGGCATCATCCCTAAAGACTGATGGTCTAAGGAGAGGTAGGACAGTACAAAATGAGGGTTGACTTATTTGATCAGTGTTTTCCTCTTCACTGCTTTATTCTCTGGGTTCCTGTTCTTTGTGTGTGTTTGGACTTCACAACCTGTGCCTATCATTTATAAGGAGTTTTAAGCTAATATCTGTTAAATTGCTGCAGGATCTAGAGTGGGTGTTGAACCTTGAGGGAAGCCCTGGGTAAACAGGCTCAGAGGAGTGGTCTGGATGCAAAATGGGATTGTCTTTTCAGCAAAAGTCTGCAATAAGGCATCTACTGTATTTAGACGAAGGTGAAGTTACTCCTCCGATTCATAGAGAAAAATGCATATCTGCAGGTGAGCATGGGGATGGAGAAAAGATGTGTGATGTGTTTCACAGCCCACCACCCAAAGCAGCTCCTGGGAGGAGCCCAACCTGTCACACATGCACAATGCAAGCTGGCTGCCTGTGCCTCTGCAGGACTGCAGTGAGGGCCATGGTCCTCCCGTTTGTATAAAGGCTTTCTGAATTGATGAACACATCTGGCTCCAGAACAAAAAGAGGTATAACAACAGACAGGCACACACTGCTTGATTTGAGCATCACAGTGCCCAGCCAGGTCAGTGCCACCTACATAATATATTCTAAAAAACACAGATCTGGTGGCCAAGCACAACAGTGCATACCTACCTTCAAATCTACACAAAATTTGGTATTTTTAGTATCTGCTTAGTCTTAATTTAATACCTCTACTGTTATGAAATATCTCAGCCCTCTCTCTCTCCCCTGAGCAACTGTGGTCAAAACATCCCTAGTTTAGACATCTCATTTAAGTTCTACCACTAGATAGGAAGAAGTCGGTCTTTATTTCTGTAGTCCTTTTTTTGTCTTTTTTTTTTTCTCTCTTCTGACCAGCATAGATGCAGTTTTCTTCAGGATAACTTCTGTTGTGTTTGAATTCCTCTTTGTGTGGCTCCCAGCATTTCAGACAGTGCAGCACTGCAGTATCACACCCCTCTCTGAAACGCTATTCCCTCAAGACCCCCATGGCAGAGAGAGATGGGTAATGTTTTCTGAGCTTCTTCCTCTATTTTTATTCTTCCTCTATTCCTCATTTTCTATAGAGGATCAAAATGGATTATTTTCATCTTGACATGCAAATGCCTAGGCTGCGCCCTTGGCTGAGATCTCAGCATTGACTATATAAGTGAAAGATATGGGAGCAGTAGTGTTTTAATATCGCATATGGAAGCGGCAGTCTTTTTTAAGAAAAAAAAAAAAAAAAGAAGAAAAAGTTACTGTAGTCCTTTGTGCCTTGAAAAATAAAAAACCCTAATAAAAACATATCCTCATGCACTACTGAATACTACATTTACATGCAGTCATTGGTTTGCGCAGGGGCAAATGAACATTGTGTGCAGCTTGATATCTTATGGTTGTACTCTGATCTGCCCATTTGCCGTGCCAAAATTATCAATGGGAGTAAAAGGCACACAAATAATTTTACCAAGTCAGATTATGCCTCAAAATATGAACATTTATTAAGTGATGGAATTATAAAAGAAATAGAAAGGATTTCTAAGGCTGCTTGAGAAATGCTTACAGAGATAAAAAGGTCAAAATCTTCAGCAATTTTCACTATGCACAACAGCAGTTAAGTAAATGAAATTACGTGACCGGCAAATCAGTGCAGGATACAAATCTCAGAATACATCGATATGCCATAAAAGTCATCATGTGGTTTCATGCTAACATGAAAGAAATGGTATCTGACCTTGAAAGTATGCACACTGGCTCACTGTTTCTAATTATTGTAATATTCTTTTTCTGAAACAACAGCAGCAGCAAAACACTACCAAGAAACTGCCTCCTGGCTAAGATTCTCGGCAAACCCTCTTGGCTATTTTCTCAAATGAGCAGCCCAACAAGTAAGTTGTTAGCCTAAATGAAAATTATAGCAGATAAAAATTGTCAGCCTGGGAACTGAACTAATAAGGAAAAGAATTGCATGAAGCTGACGGCACAGTTTTGAACGTTGGGAAGAATAAAGGAAAGCGCAGCCACTGAAGTTAACTCCTGAGACTGAAGTAAACAGGAAAAATCCACATCCATCGTTACATGGTACATGGCTGATGAGTGCAAGGCTCTAAGCAGTGATGGCTTAACCGTGCTTTGACACACTGAAACTCAAGACAGTGTTTATGGTAGGCAGCGAGTTAAGTGTGGACTGACAATGTAGCAGCATGGTGCTACTGTTAACCCTCCTTGCTTTTCACTTGAGCACAGGGAAAGTGTCTAGATGGGGTTAGGCAACCCGGATGCATTCTTCAAAGCATTCCAGATGAGTAAACAAGGTATTTGTAAGATACTGGGGGAGCACTGCGACACAACTGTCCTGTGCTGGCTGAGTGGGGTGAGGAGTTGGAGGGGGAAGGTGATAAGGTGATAAGCCACAGTGGGCTTGTTCTGCAGTGTCTCTGGCGGCTGTTCAGAATAAGGTCTTGGACACAGTCCACTGACAGGCCTTCTGCCAGGAGATTTGTTCCTACAAGAGTTTTGCTTAGGCAGGATTTTATTTTAAAAATTGTCTCAATCCTTTTTTTATAAAAATCTATACCACTTTTCTCTTCTACCCTAGGAGGAGGGGTATTTTGTATGTATATCTGGGTGAAACACACAAGCAAATTCATTTCCCATGGATAATATATTCAGAGGGATTTGTTTTTCAGAGTCAGAAACTCAAAATCATGAATTTATTATGCAAAGTAATAATTGCAAATTATATTGGCAAACTCCATTTCAGAAAAAAAAAAGAAAAAAAAAAGGGTGTATTAATATAACTAAAAGGATTAAAAAATTACTGGCTCTTAACTTGGGGCTACTACAGATATTTTAGGAGGTTATATATCTCTGTTCCACCTAAACCACCAGAGGCAGTAGCTTTCATTTTAAAGGTCTAGTGAGATACTGCAATTAATGGGCCCACCTAACAGCGTATGTCGTGCTTGTATTGAGTAGTAAGACATGGAAAGAAAATGAAAGAAATGCTTAGTGCCATAAAAATTTGCATCTCTTTCTAGTTCATTTTTTAGTGCAAAGAAATAAAATATATCAGGGTGAGAACATGAAAGGATTTGACTCCAGTTTTTGGGTCAAGCTAGGCTATGCCTTTAGTGGGATAACTGGACAGCATATTTTGACTTTGTGGGTCTTAAAGAATCTGAAATGCCCCATTAACAATCCGTTGGAGATATATAACACTTCCTAAGGATGGCTAGAGCAGCCCAGCTCCTGTGAAACTAGGGGCAGGTGGTTATCCATCCTTGAAGATGCCCACATGTTCCCTGCCTGGCTTGGTCCTTTGTGATCATCAGCAGAAAGGGGCCCTGGGAGCTTCCAGAGTCAGAATCTTTAATGCAGTGCTTGTCAGCTACATGAGATTTATTTGTTCTACTGGATCTTTGTGTTACTTCAGGGGTACTCGCAGGATTAATTTGCAATCATGGTCTTCTTCACAAATCCCCCCAGATTTCTGCTGCTGTAGGAGCATTTTCCTCTCTGGCACACATGTTCCATTAGAAAGTATTCTGTAGTAGATTATATAATCTAGTTGAGATTTGTGGGTAATTATGACAAAAATAAAGATAATGTGCTTGTAAACTTTGCAAGTAATAAGCAGTGCTTATGGCGTAATTCACAGATGTGGAACCATTAGAAAGTAACAAAGCTTTTTAAGTTAAAATTTTAGTAATATTTTTAGCATTTCATAAAAGCATTATGACCTGAGTGCAAGGATGGGATTCAAGTGCTCCGCAAGTTACGCTTCTGTCTCTGTCGCATGTGCTGGCTATGCTCTTGGCAGAGTAGAGTGTTTCCCTTCCCATAAGGGAGATGCTTGAGAATTAGTTGCCCAGGAGGAACTTATTCAGTTTGTGGTGTGGGAGCCTCCTGTGGGGTGTATCTAGGCCTTACATGAGGCATTTAAAACTTTGCCTGATTGTTGTTAAAGCCTTAAGGAGTGTGCCATTGGGAGGGGAGAGGAGTGATAGTTTTTTAGCATTTGCAAGGGACACTGAAGACTTAGGAGCTGTAGGAGTTTACAACCTAGTGCAAGTAGAAAACAAACTATCTAACCCTTATTACCTGACACCTTTTTCTCATAGTGTGCCTTATTGTTAGTGATTACTGTAAAAGGGGTTCCACCTTGTTGAAAAAAGTCATTAAAAAAACAGTTCTAACTGAGATGTTTAGTGTGTAAACTGAATTTGTTAACATTCTGCTTTACTGAACAATAAACTATTTTGCTTCTCAAGCAGAGCAAGAGAGATCATGATTCACAGATTGTTTACACAGATCCAAAGACCAACATGCCTTAGGACTGGGAAAGTGGAGCAGTCTGCAGGCTCCAACCTTGCCCAAGTGTGTTATCAGTAGGGAAAGGGAAAATCTTTACTTACAAAGGTAAACTTGTTCCTCAGGTGTCACAATACAGTTCCTCTAAATAGAACCATACTGTAGTATGGTCTTGGTGTTAAAGTTAAAATCAGAAAATGGAATTGGAGTTCAGCAAAACTCAACAAAGCTGAATAACTACTCAACCAAATCCAATTCTCTTGGTATTTGTAGAGTTACACTTCTGAGGAAGCTGTTTTGGGAACTACTCTGCATAATCCAAATCATACCTGATGTATCAGTATTTTGATATGATTTGGGAAGTTCCTGTCACTTTTTCATATTCCCAGTGAAATTGCTATCATGATTGATGACCTCAGCAGCAAAGAATGAGGTGTTCTGTATCTCTCCGTCCATTGATCCAAAGAAACTTTGCCATAAGGTTTAGCAATAAGTCTTGAACTACTACAAATAGTTAAAACTGATCTCTACATGGCAAACAAATGAACATCATACTAAAGTGCCATTAGGCAGAGCTAACAACAGAGGTTTTAAGATGAACTGAAGATGCTCAGATTAAAAACCATGTTAGTAGCTCCCAAATTGCATCATAACAATAATGTAAAAATGGAAAGTCAGGTCTGTACTTCCTTGCTTGGGTCTCAAATCTGATTTTGAAACTTCAGTTGGCCTTACTGCCTTGAAAACTGCAGAATGGTTGGATTTTACGCTATTTTAATCTTCAAAATGTTTCTCAGTCTAGACATCTTTTTCTGCTGGTGAAGAGGACAGATCAGCCCACCACTGTGTAAAAGTGGCAGGCTCTGGGTCTCTGACTTCTGAGGACACCAAGGCAACCCTGGACTGAAGTGCTTTGGAGCTGATACTATGCAGGTGGTTCCAGCATGCAATCCACAATGCTGCATGTGCAATTTATGTTTCTTACCCTGCACCTCAAAACATGTTCAAAACAGCAGACAGAAGCATCTATTCACTCAGTAGACAAACAACCTCATGCATGTAGGCCTTACAGGCTGTTTTTCTGTTTGTTTCTCATCAAACTGAGAAACACTGTTTTCTGTTAAAATACTTTGGAAAGAGGACATAGAAAGAGGGCAATGCCTGCCCTCTCCTTGTAGTGCAATAGCCCTATTGTCAGAGCTGTCACAGAGGAAGAGGGACACGTGGGTCCCATTTCCCCTTCTGCCTTGGGCTGCTCAGACCCTTGTTTCCTGCCCTTTAGAGAAAAGGCTCTAGTCAACAGAAGGATTCAGTATTCACTGATGAGCCGGTGGGCGAAGATGAAAGGGAGCTCATGGATTCAGGGGTCAGGGAATCCTTTCAGTTGCACTCTCTGCTCCCAGGATCATTTCTGTTTATTTAAAGACTTCCTCGTGTAAGCATACGCAGTCTTGGGATGACAGAGTGACATAGTTTTACCATTTTCTGCTGACCCACATGACATGGACAGTGCCTTGTAAAAAACGTATGGAACACATATGTTTTTGCTGAATAGAAATTGAAGAGATTGGGACTATTCAGTTGACAGAAATGAGTAGGAAGGAATAGCGCTGTTTAAGATAAAGGTTTGTACTGAGAAGGTAAAACAGGTTATTTGTTTATCCAATCAAGAAAATAATGAAGCAGAAAGGAGGAAAAAATGTAATAAAGGAAGATTTCCTTTTTCTCTCTCTCTCCTTTTTTTTTTTTTTTTTTTTTTTTTTTTTAATAAAAGCTGTAATTAACCTGTTGAACTAATTACTACTAAGTATAACTTAGGCCAAGAGATTAGTTGGATCCAAAAAGGATTACATGAGCATATGCATAATGAAAATATCCATAAGCTACAATAGGTAAAATATTATCTCAAGCCCTCTTATAGAATAGCTTACCTCTTAATACCAAGAGAATCCTGTGTACCTCTGTCTATTCAAGGACCTTGTGAAGCACTTCTCTTTTTATCCAGGGTTAAAAATTTAGCACGTTATCTGTACTTATCTTTGTTACTGAAAAAAAAGACAATAAAAGAAGTCATTTAAAATATAATACACTCCTCTGCATTATTTCTGTTCCAGAGGAGCAGCTATTTTCCTGTTTAGATGGAACAGTGATTTTACAAAGTTAGGGGATACTTATATCAGCATTTTTTACCCTATAATTGAAATTGAGCTCTGGTAAATAGAGGGAGAACCTCTATTTACCAGCTAGGAATGAAATGTTGGAGCCATTTCCATAAGAGGAAATCCACAAGAGCAAGGATGTCATTTTCCATCGTAAGTTTACACTTACTTGGAACAGGAGTGAGCTGAAAACAAATGTCTTTGCAAAATAGTAAATACCAATAATGCAGTGGGAGAGACGGACAGCTATCAAATTCTCTGGGTGTCATTTCATTCAGGCTGAGGATAAACCTTTCCCCTACACTCTGTTATTAGGTGCATAGTGATGCTTGGAAAATCAGAGAGCATTTCAGGGTTGGTCTCTTCTTCCTCCTCTTCCTGGATTTAGTTATTTAGAAATTAATAAGTACAGGCAGATCTTAAAATAACTGTCAAGGTTTTATAATTGGTTTCAGTGTCTGGGAGGCCACAGAAGTTAAGGGAAGACTAAGTCTCACATTATATTAAGTCAATAGTTATTTACTGTCTGTAGTAAATGTCAAATCAGAATTTCATTTGAATTTATATAGTCTTTTCCTCTCTGATCTCTTTTTTGCTGGTCTCTTGGGCCATCTAAATTTTCCCATTCCTGAGGAAGGCTGCCCTTCTAGCCTCTTAATGTGACCCTAGGGGTGAGGAGACCAACTGGTTTTCTGTTTGCTGCAGAATATATTGTTTTACTGTAATAAAAACATAGAAAGGCCTTGCCTTCTACCAAACCCACTTTCTCACATTGTCAAATTTGGAGAAAAGTCCCGCTGTAGTTATATCCACCACAAGGAACTGAGCATTGAACACTGGATTCCTGGATGTTCTTGTGTCCTCAGGTGCTACAGAAGTTTTTGCAGTTCAAAGGTGTTCACTGCCTTGTTTCCAAGACTGAAGAAAGCTCTTTCTATCAATATAAATTTATCAGCTAAATTCAGTTGTGAAAGGCATTTAATAATTCCAGAGTGCCTTTACTCTTGTTTTATAATTTGTCACTTTTCTTTATTACTCTTTGCAAACGTAACAAAAGATATTGCAACAAGGATTAATTTTGGCAAATTAAACCTGCAGAGGGATTTCAGACACAGGCATTTGTTCTCTGCGATTAGACATCAGCAGCCTGTGGAATTATTTCTGACATTTCATCCATCATACACTCAGAATAACTAAACAAGCTGGTGATGATCTCTTCCTGCTCAAAGAACAACTTTCACAGCACCTTCCCAACCTATTAGTGTCAGGAAATTGTGCTGGGAAAGTTCAGAGAAAAAAGAAAGTTCTCCTACAAATGAAAGGCAGAGATCTTATTGTGTGTCAGTAATATGCACTGGGTGGTCTGTCCATAAACAGATTTTTAGCTGGGGTAAATTGGGATGACATAACTGGTGTATATATATTGATTTAGTTCAGCCCTGGAATTTTCACACAGGAGTGTCTAGATCTACAGCTGTGAGAATCTGTACCTGGTCTTCTAAAAGTAAACCATGAAACTGGTATTAGGTGGAATGTAAGGTGGACTCTTCTTTGTTTGAAAAAGTAAATTCTGAAGTATAAAAGTTTTTAGCATAACCTCTTGCACTCTGCAACTTTCAGCCTTTTCTTGAATTTCTGAACACATATTTTGGTGGTCTAAAGTTTTATTTCAACCAGCTCCTTCCAGGCCAAACTAGATCAACTGGTATGTAAATACCAAACATCGGTAAAAAATCCTGGATTACCTCATAATTAGAATATAATAACCTTTTAAACAATACTTTTTTTTTTTTTTTTTTTTTTTTTTTTTTTTTTTTGTGATACACCTCAAATAGGTTTCCCATTCTGGACAGAACTTCAAGGATTTTTTTCAATAAAAGGAGGTTTCCCTCCTCACCTTGTCTCCTCCCCTCCCCTGCTTTAAAACTGAATATAATGTACTTTGACATAGCATGGTCTCACACTGAAATCTACAATCATACTCCTAAACAAACAGAAAAGGTAAAATCACCAAAAGGGAGAATTTAGAAACAGAATGCATAATCGGATAAATGAGAACAAAGTTTTGAAAAGCATTGCAGAGGAGCAATATAAGATATTGCTGGTGTGTTTCTTCCTTTTTGTTTTCCTTCAGTAAAAGTTCTATCAGCTGGGGAGAGTTACTCACATGTTTGAAGCTGTGTCTAGTTTCTCTGAAATCAGATTCCTTATTCCCAAGACTCCACTCCACAGTGCCAGCAAGAACATACATCAGCAGCTGCACAGCACTTAAAAGAGTTTTCAAGGACCTATCAAGCAATTACTCAATTTCAGATCTCTGTCCATTATTTTCACTGAGCAAATCTGAAGTTGGGAAAATCAAAGTCAGAGAAAGCAAATAAGCATTTTGTAAGTCTGAGCATCTCATCTAAGAAGTGAAGCTCACCTGTTACTTAACCTTGAAGGTAAGAGGTGCTGTTGTAAAGAATGATCCCTTTCCCACACATAAAGATTTAAAAAGTACTTGGCTCTTCACCAATGAAAACAGCAAGTGCCAGTGCACTGAGCTGGTGTCATCCTTACTTCTGTCAGGAGCAAGAGCAGTTCTGGTTGCTTCTGCATCTGGAAAATTGTGTGGAAGTTGATTTCACCTCTGGTGGAATCCCCTTAGTAGTGCTGTGCTATGGATGAATTGAGTTGGGTAGAATGATGTGAATGAAGAAACTAAGTTTGGAATTCTTGGATTGCTTCCAAAATTAGCTTCTTTCTGTTGTAGTTGTTGTTACTGAGCCTAGATTTGTTTGAGCTGTTCTCTAGTGTGTGAAATACAAGCTATTGTAGACAGACATTGACTTTTTGTACAAATGGATGCACTTATCCTGTGGCCTGATTCTGACAAATAGAAGCATGAAGAAGCTTCTCATAAAACAAGCAATAGTGTAACCATAAGCCATCTTTGCTTTAAAGGTGTCAGTGTCTCTGAGGTTTGTTAATAATACTTGTGGTGTCCCTTGTTTGACACAAGCAATGCAAAAAGCCATCACAGCAAAAAGGCAGCAAAATCTGAAGCAGATTTCTGCAAGCATATGAGAAAAGACAGGATTTGCTGCTTACCCAAAAGTTTCTTTTGCCTTGTATGGTATTAATTAATGCCAATAGAAGTGCTACACTGAATAATCTGAGAAAAAAGAAGAAAAAAAAAAAAAACCAACCCAAATCATACAGGTACAATTTGCCATAATGAGGAAGTCAGGAAGTTTCAGGACAACATCCTGCTGTTTTACAGTTTTCTACTAATTTAGATAATTAAGCTCCATTCTTTCTTGCATTCCCCTATATGAATATTTAAAAAAAATCTGAAATGAGTGAGAGAGAGAGCTTCTCATATGTACAGTTAGATGTGTCTATGCTGTGGATGTAGGATTTTGTAAATTTTGATTGAACACTTTTGACAGTTTACTGCAGCTGTAACCTAAAGCAAAGCTGTGGGACTGTGGATAAAGAACCTTTACCCTTTTCTTCCTTTCCTTCACCCTCAAAGCAGTGAGATTTACCCTAGGTGAGCATCCAGGTGGATCTCCCTCCTTGTATCTCCCTGGCAGAGGTGGCAAATGTTGCTGTGAGATAGATCACTCAAACTCTGCCACTGATTTACAGCCTGGCACTTCATTTTTCTCATTCATTAATGTATGTATAAATGCACAGAACTGTTTAGATGTCTCCAGTACTAAAATTTAAACAAATTGTGCAATTGGTGAACAATTACTTTCCCACCAGAGCAATTTGTTAATTTTACTGTGGGTATAAGACATGTGAGCAGGTCCATGAGCAGTTCTGGGACCCAAGCTTATACTCATCTTTATATGTCTTTTACATCTTTGTCCTGGACATGTTTAATTTCTCTGAGATTATATTTTTTTTGAGCTGAGACAGAAAGTAAAAGAAAAACAAAACTGGGTGGGATGGCTTGAAAATAGAAATGCTAGGCTTTGCATAAAGTATTTTTTCAGACATTCACCCAAAACATCAGAGGATCAGCCCTAATCCCTGAGTCACTAATAAAACTCCATCAGTGCAGGAGATCGCACTGAATGTTTTTGGAGAGATGCGGTTGGATGTCAGCTTGAGGGAGACATGTATAGATCTGAATTGCTGCAAAACAGAGGCAGACATCATCTCAGGGCTAAGGATTTCCCAAGATGTTTTAAAAGTAGGTTACTTTATTTATTTTTTATCCCTCTAGACCTTTTTGGAAAATCTGGTTCTGCTTCTGAAACATTCACTAGCAGAGAATTATGGAAGAGATCTGTAACTGAGTACTTTGTAGCAGGCAGCTTTTTTAATGAATGACTTTCTTAAAATTTCTTTTCTGTCTGGAAAAAGTGAAATTATTTTTTCAATCTTGATATTGGAGCCATAGAGTCTAATGTATGGCCCCTCTGTGGCAGCAACAACTTTTTTGATTTATGCAAGCAGACACAAATAGTCTGGAATAAAGAAATCTTGAATATCAAATGAAAGTTGGTCACTTTGATTTCCAAAGTAGTTCTGAAGATAATGAGAGAATATGGCAACAAAGTAGTAGTCCACTTCCCATACTGATCCCATACCTGGGATGTGAACCAATATGCCAGATTTAATATCACTTTCTTGAGCAAGGGTGGAAGCTCAAAAATGATCTATGCTTCATGATGATCCTACGTGAAGCAAAATACAGCATAGAAGTTAGGCAATCCCTTGCCTTACATTTCTCAAACTGCTCTCTAGTTCTAAACTGTTGCAGATAGCAGTTTCATCCTCTATTTCTGAATATCCTTACAAATTTACTGCCAAAGAACTAGGCTACATGTACTAAGAACTCTAAGGAGAGATACTGGGCTGGGCTTGGTATACTAAGATTTGTCTCCAGAGAGATACTATACTCACTAGGATTCTAATTAGGTTCTTTTGTGCTTCTGGATTGTGGTCAAAGGTAATAAATGTATGTTCAAATGAACTATTGCCACATGCATGTGCATTATGGAATGAAAATCTGACTATTTCTACACATCAAGTTATACAATACTGCAAGGGTCAATTATGGCAAAACCAGGCAAAATTGCGTCCATCTTAGTGAGAAGTGCAAATTTGATTCAATGCAAGATGGGGAAGATTTCCAAATAAAATTTGTAAATTTCTTTGTAGGACATCATGTCTTTTGTCTCAAGATTTTAAAGTCATAAATGCCCCAATCCAACGTGCTACCAAAAGGCATATGGAAAGGTTCTATTGCTAAAACTTTGCTTTTACAAGAAAGGTTAGCCCTGACTTGAAAGTCTATTTTGTAGATGCAATCATGAAGACCAATTGATCACACCAACAACCAGTATCATACATGGAATTTGGAGTAAACTTCTCATCTTTAACCTGTTCTGTGGCTCACCTGGTGGCTTGCAATCACTCTACACATCTGTTGACATCAACAAGGCTGGCAGAAAAGTATGTCAGTGGTCACAACTTCTGCTTTGATTAATTGACTCTATAATTTGTCTCTTTGAAAGGGGGAAAAGAGGAACTATATCAGTAACATCTTTTGAAAGAACTGTATCTTAATTAAGCATAAATATTTGCTATACTAGCAAATATTGTCTTAGCTCAAATTTGGTATCAGTATAAAGGTAATAAAGTACTGGCCTAAAATAAGTTGTTCTAGGGCTTGTTTGTGTGTTGTGCATTCTGGAAAGCACTGTGTCTTCTTTGTCAGAACAACCTACAAAAAAGGCTACACATCACAAAGTACTGAGTTCCTGAGTACCTGGCTTTCTAAGATAATAAATTACCACTAGTAACTCACTATTTAGAGAGAGTTGCAAGCAGCTCACAAATATCCAACTATTTATTTTTTTAAATTTAGCTTTTGAAAAAACTGAACAGACAAAAAAGACAACAAAAAATGTAAAGATGATGACTTAAGCTATATGAAGCTTTTTTAGCATTTAAATAATATTTAAATACATCCTAAGAACTGAGTGGTCTTGCTTTATTTTTATCTGTGTATCATTTTACCCAATGTTTGGTGAAAACATTGAAAATTTATTGGAGATCAGTATCCTTTCTTGAGCTAGAGTCCACTTTTTATAAAAGTCTTTTTTGCCAAGATAGTTTGTGCAGACCTTCCAATGGCAAATATTGGGTACATAAAATACTGTCCTGGGTTGTAGTGTAGGGTATACACAACGCATTTATTCTTCATATCTTCATGAAATGTTAAACCAAGTGGGGCAGTGCTCTTCCCAGGCCTTTGGGGTGTCTTCTGCTCATGGCCCATCAATGCCTTGCCCATGACCCACAGGTAACTCCCTCCAGGAGTTATCTCTGTTTAATGGGCCATCAAGGACCCACTTCACAACTCATCATCCCATTGTGAGATGCTCTGCCCAGGGGGAGGAGCCAAGCATTCTCACCTGGATATAAGCTGGGATTTGGGACAGTGCAAGCAGCCCTTACCCACTGGATTCCCAGAGGACCAGAGCTACCAGACCTTTCTACAGGATCACTGCTTCAGGAAGAGCACCTCACCTGGACTGCTTCCACCATCCTGCTCAGGTTGTATTCTGACTCTGTCAGTGGTCTTTTGTGTTATTGCATTTATTTTATTTTATTTTTACCTTTTTACCTTTCTTCTTACTAAATTGTATTTCTGACTTGGAGCCTCTCACTCGTTTTGATTTCAAACCATGACAAATACATAGAGATATGAGTAGACAACATGTTGGCAAAGTATTTAAAATTATATTCTTCAAAAATTATGAGTATTTCCCTCATCATGCACAATTTCAATTGTACTAATGCAATTGCTGGTGCATGTTCTAAATATTCAGGCTCTTAGGACATTTTCATTTGCTAGGATAGAGCTATGCCATATATTTCCATCTACTGCTTTTCCACTACTCTTTGAAAAGGATCTTGTCTCTAGCCTTGGTTGCAATGCAAGAGTTTAAATAGAAATTTGCAGATGTTTTCCTGAGGCTATGTGGAGTGGGATTTATGTTTCATCAAAGAATGTACATTGGCTCTTATTTGAATACATATGCATATACAGCTCAAATACAAGGGCAATGAATTGATCCTCAAAAGCAAACCCAAAACACTCAAGGACATACTTTCTATAGCACTGAGAAACAAGGCACTGGCATTAGGGCTATCACTTTTGCAGTATATGCAGAGATAGGGTGGGAATCTATAATATAAAATCAGAGAAAAATATTGGTTTTCATTTCAGTTTAATGATCATTCACCCTGAAAACAGGGTGCATTTCATTCTATGCTGAAAACAGGGATGCATTCTCTCTCCACCTGAAACTAGCTACCGGAAAGATCAGCAGTTGCCTGCAGAACAGGCCCACCTTGCACTTAGTACAAAGCGGGCAAAGTTTTAATCATGTCTGTGATGATAAAAAGGCTGTGAGAGCTTACATTTCATGCACTGGCCTAGACAAACACAAGACCACACAACATCTTTGCTACAACCAAATCTAGTTCTCTGATTAAACTTTCCCTACACACAGAATCGCAGAAACACAATAGGTTGGAAGGGACCAAAGTGGGCATCTGGTCCAACCTCTCTACTGAAGCAGGGTCCTCCTAGAACAAGTGGCACAGGAGGGTGTCCAGATGGTTCTGGAATATCTCCAGTGAGGGAGACTTCACATTCTCTCTGAGTTATCTGTTCTAAAGTGTGGTCACTTGCATAGCAAAGAAGTTCTTCCTCATGTTTAGGTGGAACTTTGTGTGCGTCATTTTCTGTCTACTGCCTCTTGTTTTATTGGTTTGCATCACTAAGAGGAGCCCGGATCTATCCCCTTGATACCCTTGCTTTAGATATCTATACACATCTATGACATCTCCTCTCAGTCACCTATTCCCACCTCCTTCAGTCTTGTCATATGAGAGATTTTCCAGATCCTTTCTCAGCTTAGTAGCTCTCTGCTGGACCTGCTGGAGGAGCTCCATGTCTCTCTTGTACTGAGGGGCTCAGAACTGCTCATAGTGCTGCAGTGAGGCTGCACCAGGGCTTAACAGAGGGGACAGAGGGGCATCATCTACCTCAACCTGCTGGCAATGCTCCTCCTGGTACACCCCAGCATTCCTTTGGCCTTCTTGGCCACAAGGGCACACTGCTCGTTCACATACAGCCAGTTGTCCACCAGGATCCCCATGTTCTCCTCCTCAGAACTGCTTCCCAGCAGGCCAGCCTGTGCTGCTGCCTGGGGTTATCCCCGCTCAGATGCAGGACCCTGCATTTACCCTTTCTGAATTTCATAAGGTTCTCTGCTCATCTGTCCAGCCTGTGAAGGTCTCTCTGAAGGGCTGCACAGCTCTCTGAGGCATTGGTCACTCCCCCCAGCTTTGTATCATTTGCAGACTTGGTGAGGAGGCGTCTGTGCCCTCATCCAAGTCATTGATGAACAAGTTAAACAGCACTCAACCCAGGACAGAACCTTGGGGCAGACTCGTAGTGACAGGCCTCCAGCTAAACTCTGTACCACTGATCACAGTCTTCAGGAATCTGTTACTCAGCCAGTTCTCAATTCAGCCTAGTGTCCATCCATCCACCTACAACTGAGTTTTCTAATGAGGATGTTATGAGACACAGCCTTACAAAAGTCAGGGCAGACAATATACAATACTCTCTCCTCTTCCATCCAGGTAGTTGTTTTATTGTAGAAGGCAATCATGTTGGTCAAGCATGATTTACCTTTAGTGAATCCTTGCTGACTACTCCTGATCATGTTTATATCTTCCATGTTGGTAGACACGGCCTCCAGAATAAAGCACTATATTCCCAGGGATCATGGTGAGGCTGACTGTAGTTCCCTTTGTCCTCTTTCTTGCTCTTTTTGAAGACTAAAGTGACATTTGTTTACTTGCAGTCCTCAGGCCTCTCTCCTGATCTCCATGACCTCTCAAAGATCATAATGAGATGCCTATTTATGATGTCTGCCAGTGCTCTGGGCACTGATGCGTATGCATTCTGTGATGGCCTGTGGACTTGTGGGTGTTGAATTTATTTAGGTGCTCTCTGACACAATCCTCCCTCATTGAAGGAAGGTCTTCCTCCTCACATTTGTACACTCTAGTCTCCTGGCTTAGAAATCAGCTTTGGACAGATGTTATTGGTGAAGACAGATGCAAAGAAGACATGTCTTCTCTGTGTCTTCCCTTACCAGAGTGCGTTCCATTTACTAATGGTCCACATTATCCTTTGTTTTCTTTTTGTTATTTATATATTTGAAAAATCCCTTTTTGTCATCCTTGACATCCTTGGCTAGATTTAATTCTAGATGGACTTTGCTATTTCTAGACTAATTTCTTTCTTCTTGTCCTGACTACCTCTCTATATTCACTACAAGTGGCCTCAACTTGCTTCCATCTCCTAGGAACCTTTTGCTTATAGCTAGCAATGACAGGGGTTTATTCATACATGGAGTTTTCTTGTGGCCTGCCCTGTTCCTCACTGGATGCATTGTTCTTGAGCCTGAAAGAGGAGAGCCCTAAGTTGACCAACTCTCTTGGGCTTGTCTTCCCTGCAACATGGAGAGAGGGGTCCCTGCACATATTCCTTGCACTGTACAGTCACAAATATAACTTGTTTACATGCTCCTGTGCCTTGATACATTGTTGAGTTGGCCCTTTTAGAAACCTTGGGTTAATGCTGCCCCATCATCACAGAAAACTTCCATTTTGGAATCTTTTAAAAACAGGAAAAGAAATTAAATTAATTTCAAAATCCCTCTTAGTCGTTGACACAAGAGGACAAAAAGTTGTCCTCTTGAGTCCTGAAAACTGGTGTAAAATGTCAAAGCTAGAGTTCCTCCCTAGTACGTTATTCTCAGTAAATTTGGTCTGTTCATTGCACACATACACATATAGATCTTTCTTTATATATGCTTTCTCCTTGTGAAAAGCATTCTGGCTACTTAACAGGCATGTGGGATCCTGCATAAATTATGCTGATTCTATGTGATTCAAACTATAAAATATAAAATTACATCCCATTTTCAACATGTGAATACACAAACTATGTAGAATGTGAAATACTGGAAATTCGTCATTCTCACTTGTGAATTATTTTTTTCCTCCCACAGTCTCATTGGTTTCAACTGGGCTGAGTAAGGTCTCACAGAGGACCACATTCTGTTTTAAAAAACCTCATCAAGTCTCCAATCTTGCAATCTGATCTGTGAAAAGACAGTCCCATTGTGATAGTGGGCTGTTTTTCTGGCATGGGAAGACATTTAATGGATCAAGGCCGTAACAGTTAACTACCCAAACAAGAACATGACAAAGCTTCACTGACACATTTAATCTGATAGTTTTGAGTTTATATTAAATTTTAACTTCAGAGATGTGTAGTGTTTCTCCACAAAAAAAAAAAAAAAAAAAAAAAAAAAAAAAAAAAAAAAGAAGTAATATTCTTGAAATATTCTTACAGCTTTAAGATGACAAACATCACACAAATGTTAGAGTATGGCAGTGTAGTCACTTCTCTAAGTCTGAAGTAGACTACAGCAGAAAAATAGCAATGCCTGCAGAAAAGATGATCCTTTCAGGACACCCATTCCTCCTGTTAGATTCTTGAATGATTGTTTTTCTGCTGTCTTATATTGAAATTTCCATTTTGCTTGTGAGCAACTTGTGCATGAAAGCTCAATCAGCCACCCAATGGGTTTAACAGACCATTAGACAGAGTTGTTACTTCTGTGACAGTGAGAGAAAAGTACCTGCCTATTCTACAGTTTTAAAATGCCTGTCTACTTTCACTGCTACCTATTTTAATAGTGACAGTGATCAGAAATGTGAGTACTCTCTTCAGGGTACTTTTAATAAACTTTCACTGGACTCTGACTGTCATGTTCACATCTCTGCAACGCTTCAATGTATTCACTTTTTACAGATATATCAGATACTTCTTTAATATATGGCATAGAGATAGGCAGATGCACCCACATGAACCATGCTGCATCAGTGTGCAGCCAGGTGTGCATTATGAATAGAAAGACTGGGGCTTGAAATGAATAAAGGTGTCCTGTCATGTTGTACATTAATTGATCTTTAATGACTTTATCTGACCATTATTTTTTTATGGCATGAATACCACTGTAAGATTTATTGGTTATCAACTGTTAAGCCCATTATCATGAAGTTCCTATGCATCCATAGTTTCAGTTTTTAAATATATCTTTCCTGAGTAAAAGAAAAACATGGTGAAGGACCCAGAAGAAAAACTTTGCCTTTGGGCTTCAGACTCTCTTAGCTTGTAAAATAACAGTGGTGGGCTATGTGTCTACAGCTGCTTGTCTATGTTAGAGCAGGACTGGAATGTCTCAGATCTATGAAGAACTGAATTATTTCTGCATCTCATGAAAAGTCATATTACTGCCCACAAAGGTGCAAAGGTTGAATAAAATTTCATTTCAGACAGTGAATCCAAACCATCACCTGACTTTGGATTGTCATTTTGACAATTACCAGGGGCTGCATAGTGGTTTGAAGAGCATCCCAGTAGGATTTCTCCTGGCTGGAAAGGAGAGCTGTGGAGGTTAATCAAAACAGGTACAGCCCTCCTTACCTGTTACTACTTTTGCTCATCTCCCATTCGGCACCTGTCTAATCTGTGCATGTTCAGTACAGTATTCCCTGTTTGTGCACTCAGAATGATCTGAATACAGCTGTCAACATCTCAATCAAGGCACAAGTCTAATTAGATTTCTCTGTCATAGTGGAAGGAAATATACTTGGAAAGTTGCTTCATGCCATATTTCAACTACCAACAGTAGCTGTTTTTGATGAAAATTCTATTATGCTTAAAAAAAAGCATGCTTTCACACAGGAAAGACTTTTGGAGCAAAGGTGAAGACCAAAAGGCTTAGTCCAAAATGTAAAGGCATGAAATTAAAGGCAAGAAAAAATTAAATACTTAAATATAGGAACTTAAAATGGAAACTGGTGCACTCTTTAGCCACGGTTATTTTCTGTATTAATCTACCTGTCTCTGTGAAACAGACAAAGGCAGACACTTTGTATGTTTTGACTTGTTTTTGCAGTCAGAGAAGAGGATGTCTTTAACAAAAACAAAACAAAACAAAACAAAACAACAACAACAACAAAAATAGTAGTGATGCTGCCAGAAAAATTAATGCCACCAAGTATGAAATATGTGCAAAACAAATAGAGTTCAGGATCAGAAACACTGGAATGTGAATATTCAATTAACAAAAACAGAAATTATATGGGGCATGGTATGCAAATAATGAATGCCTCAGGCCGAAAGTTCTCAATAGCAAAGCCAATAAGATATTAAATATACCCCACATGACTGTTTTTTCAGCCCATGAGAAAATCCATGTCGAAAATATTTCCTGTTCAGCAAAACCAAACGGGTTCCATAAGGCAAGCATTAAGAGGATGTATAACCTGCACAGTATTCACAGCTAGGAAAATAAGAAGGAAAGATGCTTGAGGAGAAAATGCTTGCTAACCAGAGGTTTTTACATGGACGACAGCATCCCATGTCCCACATGCTGATTTCTCAAGGAAATCTGTTGCCAAGAGAAATTTTTTGTTGAGCTGTAAAATTCATAGGATATGCTTGGCTTACATGAAGAACACAGCAGTTTATTCCCCACACAAACAGCTCTGTCTAGCTAGGCTGGATATAAACAGAAAGACTGCTGAAAGAGTAGAAAGAAAGAGTAAATAATTCATTAATTATTTATAAAATGATAGCTGGACTCCAGAAGATTCATAGGAACTGGAAGTTGGTTTACTTTTGATTTTTACTGTTTTTTTGACTTTTAGGGCTGTCAGACTCCTGAAAACCATCCAGACCTTCATCCACAGGAAGGTAATCTGTAAATGATTCTTTTTCCCCTGACAGTACTGATACTGCTTTTATAATAATAATAATAATAAAGTATTTCTGTAAAGCACAATCTTTACTTGGACAAAGAATTTGTCTTCCAACATGTCCCACTGGCATTTGAGACCACTTGTATGACTAAAGAGTATGCCACAGCTGCCAGCACAAGTCTTGCTGCAGATGTTTGTACTGTGAGAAGAATATTCTTACATGTCCAGAAATGCATTACACTTATATGTCCCAGCAAACAGTGGCTTTTCAAATCAAAAAGACTACTTTTATGAGTCAAGTGTAACTTATTTGTAAGTGTTTTCAGATTCAACTCAACTGGTTTTTACGTTATGCACCTCCTTCTTTCCCCTTCTCTACCTGCTTGCCTGCTTGTAGACCAAGCAGTTGAAATACTGAAACAAGCTTAGCAAGGAAATAAGACAAAAAAAACACCCAAAAAAACCCAAAAAAAAAAAAAACCAAAACCAAAACCAAAACCAAAACCAAAACAAAACCAAAATTTCCTGGTGCTTTACATACTGTCATCCACATCCTCTCACTTGAAATGCAGCCACAGCAGGGAACATATGAAATAAGTTCCCAGCAGTTTAAAGCGAAGTTTCAGTGAGAGGGGGTGAGAGAAGAAAGAATAGCGCAGCCAGTGGAAGAAGAACTATCATTTTGGACAGGCAGAATACTGTGGAACTGCAATCACCTAGGACTGTAAACTGAACCTTACTCTATTTTAACACCTTTTAAAGGGCTTGTGGGATTGGGTCTCAGTTTAGGCTCTGAGAATTGCATTCTGCTTGTGCAAAGTACCATTGGATTTTAATGAATACGGGTAGTCAGAATTTCTGCTCTCTCTCAGAGATCTGTTTATTTTGCTAATTTTGAGACACATTTCACATCTGGCTTCAGTGGTACATTTGTACCAGCACCACATAGACAATGAATAAAAAAATCTGATGCTGAGAAAAGTGGCATCTGTGAATCTTATGTGGTCCTAGATACACACATAAATGTTTCTCCACCTCAGATAATGAGATATTAAAATACTACAAGAAACAAAAAGATCTAAGAGTCCAGTCCACTTTGCTATTGTGAGGGGTTTCTGGATTTAAAAGAATGGAAAAAAGTCAAGATATGATTTAAATTTCTGTTTTAAATGCATGACTATTTTTCTTTAGGAGATGAGTCTCTAGGACATGATTATCTTAGCACTTGTTTTTGTCAAACTGAGTTACTATATTGAAGTAACTCTTCAGGTCCTTTATGCTGGGTCCTCAAGAAGAGTTAGGCATTTATCCAAAACCTTTAATCTAGCCTGAGAATCAGGATACTTGACCCAAACCTAAAATTTTGTGTAAGTGGTTTATATGCCTTTAAAATGACTGTTCAAGAAATTTGTTTTTTAGCCTTGAGATAAGCCATTGTGAGATAAGTAGTAGATGCTTTGGGACAAAGTTTTAAGCCTTTCATTGACATTTGCTTTGGCAAAAAATTAGGTAGCTGTCTATATAAAATCTGGTCACATAGTCCTGAAAATCTGGCTGTATTCTTTTTGTAAATCAAAACTAGAAAATAGTATCCAATGTGGTCTTTTTTATTTCAATAGAATGAAATATTTTAGATATTAGCTCCTTCTTAAAATGACTATAAATTTCAACAAATACCAAGAAAGACAACAGTTCCAAACAAAAGTGGAAACACCTCATCACAACACCCAGAGCATTACATGCAACATTCTGGAATGTAACTGCACTCTCTAGTGCAGTTTCTGGAGCTACAAAAATCTATTCATTGTCACTTAATGTCACAGGTTATAGTAAATGATTATATGCTGAATTTTAATATTTGTGGTTTTGTTGTAATTTAAAAGAGTCACTTAAAATTTTTGTTATAAACTGCTGGAGCACAGTCAAGTTTTGGTAAAATCTGGCTGGATGACACATTTTCTTCATGATATATTTAGCAGAGTGAATATTCATAGCTGAAGTTGTGTTTCCTGAAATACAAAATTCATAACACACATGAGACTGTGTTCTTAACAACATATATGAAACAAATTTTTAAAAACAGCTATATGTGACGTTAATGACTCAAATATGGCTCAAGCAAATTGACCACTTACCTGGCCCGGGTTGCACACCCATCACTGGAAGCAGCTTCTGTGTCTGGAACAAGAGAAAGGAAGAGGCTGATGAGAGGCAAATCATGTGAGGAGATATAGTGATTTTTATTATGCCACTGTCCTCCCTCACATAATGGCTCTGGTGTGAAAACTCCCCTCCAGAAGAATATAGGAAGTTCAAAGTAGCCTGAAAGTATTCATGCCTTTTGATGGACAATAGCTGACTCAAGTGCACCAGAAGGAGTGAAGCTGTAATGTCTTAAACAATCGAAAACTTCTGAAGTGTTCCATAATCCACAGCATTGCATCATTCAGTGAGAAACTCCCCATCATTGAGGAGGTACCCGGGAATTCCCACCTGACAGTAAGTGAATATAAACCTGGAGGATTCTGATGTTTTCTGGGCTTTCCCCACTACTGACACATCAAGCCAGTGACCACTTTGACCAACAGACATCAAAATTGCGACAAAAAAGTCTCCTTTCAACATCCAACAGGTGATGACTCTATACCTTTCTAGTTTCTTTTTCCTATTTCTACTTCACATTTATTGTTAAATAAAAATCCATTCTATTGATTTTGGTATATGGTCTTGTTTGCAATAACCAGATCTTAACACTATATAATTGCTTTTTAATTCAATTTCTCTGTTGTTTCTCCTTATGACCCTAGTCTCCCCAAACTGTATCAGTTAAGATTTTCATTATTATTTCCCAAATAAGAAAAACACAAATGAAAAATGAAGACCAAAGTTCACATGCAAAGATTATAATCTTCTGCAGAGTTCTTAATATGTGAGCACATTCTAGATAGCATTCTTATTGATGTAGGGGCTGCTACTTTTAATGGTGCTTTCTTAGCTAGTAGAGTCAGTAGCAGCAGAGCCTTGGAATTGGTAGTGAGAAGTCGGTTGAGCACTTGAATTCTTAATTTTGTGGCTATAAACAGCCAAATCACATTTCCAGCAAAAACAATGGGATTGTTTTCAGCATTGCTCTACCAAGGAGGCATGTTTTTTGTTTTCTTCTTGTATATACAATTAAAACCATTCCAATCAGAACTCTGCCCAGCATTCACTTCTGAAACAGAGCATGAGGGATATCACTCAAAACTGAAAATCCTGCCCTTCCCTGGGCCAAATAGTGAAAGAAAAGCCCAGCAGTGCAGCATTACTCACCAGACTTCTATTAAAATTTGGAATTCATTGACTAATCACTAATACTTCCCCCAATATACACTAAATAAGGGAACATCTTGTCATAAAGAGGGTTTTTTTTCCATCTGTCTGGAAAAGATTACCTTTGTCCTAGTTTTGGTGAGGACCTGGAGGTTACTCTATACCATCTCACAGAGTTGCTGGGGCAAGGGGGAAGTGACTCTCGGGCTTCCAAGAAGGGCATAGCTTCTGATTGAAAAGAAGTGGTGGCATTGTCAACCTTGTTAATTTCCTCGAGGTCCTTCAATGTGGATCACCCTCTTTTTACATACTTTTGTTAATTCTGTTGCTGTTACGTCTGTTTTCTTATCTCATTACTGTTTGCAGTAGCTGTTCTTATCTCAACTAGTGATCTTCACCTTCTGCGCCTCCAACTCTCAACTCCGTCCTGCTGGAACGGGAGGGAACTAGTGACGTGTGGTTTGGGAGAGTCTTGGTGGGGATGCTGAATTAGAGAGTACTATTCCTAAACCATGACAACCTTTCACCAGGCAAGTAATAAGGGATTACATGCATGGAGTGTAGGCAGGTTCTCTTCTTGCTGTAGAGGATTTCTACTAGTGCATGTGTTCTTGTTGAGTAATAAAGAGATACCATCATGAAAGAGTAGAAGATATATGTCAGACGGTTCTCCAATAACATTAGAAAAAAAAGCAGCTGATGTATGGGATATTGAAAGCAGATTAAGTTGTTAATGTATATTAGTATATTCTTAATTTCCTTTTAATTGAAAAAGACATATTGACTTTAATTAAAACCATTTCACAGGAACTGTCAATTAGCACATGTCAAACTAGTTAATTCAGAACAGAATTCTTTTAATTAGGGTCTGCTTTCCTTTAACTGTGGGGCCAATGAAATCAGCCTTTCCTTATCAAGAATTTAAATGTCTCAAAGAAATACAATACAAATCTCTAAAAACTTATCTATTATTAGAAGCCCATATGGATAACATTAAAATGATGGTGCTGGCATTGTTCATGCCACAGACATTAGAGTTTCCTTTATGGCTGTTTGAAAAAAAAAAGAAAAAGATGGCTTTGAAGAAAGACTATTTTAAATACACAGATTTATCCTACATTAAAGAGACTACAAAATTTATGACATGGATGCTCACATTTAAATTATTTAATATGTCTGCTTAAATAAATGGGCCTATTCAAACGTGTTGTGTGTTCTATCAGCCGAAGACACATAAAACATTTTCAAAGCATGCAGCATGCAGTTCTTCCCTTGAATGAGCTATAATCAAAAGGAGAAAAGAGATTAGACTATTATTTTTTTTAGACAATAGCAGCATTTTTAACTTTCATTACATGTGAAGATTTAACAGTGATTGCTAATCCAGTGGGTGTAAACATCAGTGTGCTAATGTCATCTCAGTTATCAAATAGTATGTAGTCCCTGTCTTGATTTTCACATACTTTCTGAATATATCTCTAGCTTGCTGATGGGTCTCCACCCCTTGGCTGATGTGCTGCTGTAAAGACCTTCTCCGTGGTTTCTGGGAACTGCCATGTGTGACATTTGTAATGCTGGTCACATTCCTTCAGGAGTAAAAACAGCTGAGAAAAATATAACAAGTCATAAAAGGAATAATTGCAATACCTAGACTTAGCCTAATCATACAGGGTTTAGCCACTGTTTTACTGACCTCTGTCAACACAGGATTACAGAGATTAGTGAAAGGAATACTTAATAACTGAACTGTGGATTCCAAAGAGGATTATCTGGTAAGATATTTCATGTATCCTGATGTTTTTTTGAATATATTAGGAACCTGATTATGGACCTGACTAACTCAACAATAAAAGAAGAATCATTCCCCAAAATTAAGTATAACTCTTGTGCATTAAAATTTAATGTGTCCTAGAAGCACACTTTACTGAAGGATCCTACCCAAACCAGTTTCTTCCCCAGGGCAACTCTATGGTAGATGGTGGGTAGTAGAGCTGTAGGAATGCCATGTGTTAAAATGTGTTAGGGTTTCTACAAAACCTTGGAAAGTGGATGAATTTTAACTAGATGATCTGCAAAACTGAAATATTGTGCCCCAGGAGCTCTTCAGCTCAAGCAAAAGGCTGTGGTGATGTGACTTCACTGCCTAGACTCCTGTGTAAAGTGTACCCCAAGTATAACTAGTAGCTGTAGTTCTACTTTTAAATGTGACTGTAAACTGGTAATATAATACCCTAATATTTATTCATTAATCCTATTGCGGTCCATATTAAACTGTGCTCATCAATTTAAATGCTTATCATAATTTAGAACCCAGTCAGCTGATCAAAGTCACTTTGGCACTGAATTGCCTATTTCAACTTATTTTATAACACAGCAGAAACAGTGTTTTGCATTTTGATAATTTTGCTCAATATATTGTTTGTTTCCAAATGACAATTAGCAATAACTTTTCTTTTAAAATCACTCCTACAGTGGCTGTACATGGGAAGTATGGTTATGATCACCACAAAGGGCTGTAAAACCGTAGGTGACTGCCTTTATTGCTCTGTTATACTGAGCTTCAAACTGTAAAAATATTTGAACAGTTTAAATGATAAGAAATCCTCAGATTATGGTGAAATTTTTAATCTTTACAGTATCCCAGCCAGGTGGTTAATTATTGATGTAACTCATACATAATGCCTGGAATGATGCAGAAATAGTTTTATGAAGGAAAAATAATATACTGAACCGTCACACAAAGCTAGTTAGAATGGGAATTAAAAGCAGAAGATCCTCTCTACAAATATACCAGAGCACCTCTCAGCATAGTCTTCTATGTGCCATGCTGTCAAAGCATTGCAAAGTATATAAATATATTTTTTGCAATTAATACTAGGGTGACTCTTTGCTTAGCAGCAGCCCTAATATTTACACACCTATGGATCTCATGACTTAGTAGCAAGCTTTGACTTCAATTAAACCTGTCAGTTTCTGATAGCAAGAAATCATTACAGAACTTCAAAAGCACTTGAACTACAGCAAGATCTTTACAATTATCTATATAATATCTTTCTGTCTTTGTTGGCTCCTTGATCTTCTGTGGCAGCCCCAACCTCTCTGTCAACTTTGTTCTGTAAGAAGTTGAACCTTAAAGCATGCTATTAAATATATATATATATGAAAATGCTGCAGTGTACAATGGATTTCACCCAGTCTGACATTCTTTTTGGGATAAATGCTTAATAAAAATTGCCCATGTGAATCATGTACTGTTCATGCATTGTTCATGAATCAAATGAAGAGCCATTTAAAAATTACTAGCATTACAGAAACGTAATAGCTTTTTAACAGATTATTTAAATGACTGTAGCTCTGATTTCCAATCATTTTATCCAAACAGCTATGGCAGAACTATCCCAGAAAAGGGAGTAACTTTCTGATTAAACTCTTTTGTTGTTGGATTTAAGAAATATTTTAGAAGCGAGAATTTCTCAATTATGTATTCATCTTTCAGAGCAGAGCCATAGAGGGTATAAGAATACAATCCCACAACCCCAGATGAAAGCACAAAGAATTTGGAGGATTCATTCCATTCTTATAATCACAAGTGAAGAAAGCCTTTAAATACATGCAGAGTGGAGAAGACAGTTTGTTCTGACTGACCAGTGTGTAGATCACTTCCTGAAGAGTTTTTGGGTCCTGCTACCGAGTTGCTATACTGGTTTGACATGACCACAGCTGCGTCTGACTGACTGACTGTCAGTCATGACTGACTGTCAGACTTCCAAGTCACGACTCAAAGTTCCTCCTTGGAACTGGAGGAAGTACCTAACAAGGGAACTGCAGGGACCAAAGATGAAGTCCCCGCCTATTGTACCCATTGCAAGAATTCCTAAATCAAAGACTTCTAGACTGATGTCTTTTGTTTGCTATTGTTTTGAAGCACAGCCCAAATATTTTTGAAAACTGCTGTGTTTTGGATGATTATGTCTTTTGCTAACTATTTTTGAAGAAACCGGTCTTTGTATGAAGCAATGAAAACTACATAGTTGAAAAAATAATGCTAAGGCAACTAATACATGCCTAATTACTTGCAATGTTGTTTATTAGCTGTAAACAAGGACAGTCAGATGGCTGTCCCATCATCTTGAACAAGGGGCCTATGGACCATCAACAGTTCACTGATCATAGATGAGGAGCTGCTGGCTTTGCTCCCACTGTGTCTGTGAGCATATTCCTTCAGGTCGTATTGCCTCACACTACAGCAATGTTACATACTATTTTATTAAACAATTCTACAAGCATAACTAAAGCATTTGGGTTGTTAACATATATTAAAGAGAGCTTCAAATCAGCACACTATATTTTGCAGTGAAGTCATAAAAATATGCCAACATGAGCATATCTAATGAGGAAAATATTGCGCACAGACGTGTTTCCCTATTATCCCATAAAATAACTGTGTATTTTTATTTATATGAGTAATTTTAGACACAAACATTTTACTAAACCTCCATTCATTTAGGAAATATATAAATACAATGAGCTTAATATAAGAAAGTCTTTTAAAACATGTTTTAGTGATTATAAAGTGAAAATAAATTTAAAAAGGAGAGTCTTAAAGAACTTTTCTTTCTCCCTCATGATGAGAAAAAAATACAGGCTATCATATGGCATATTATTTGTGATGTGGCAGTGAAATGAAATTTGTGCCTCACACCATGTAGTCTTTAGGATGAAAAGGAGTACAATTTATTTTTTTTTTATTTGAAGGTTCTGTCTGGGCACATTGGCTACCAATTTTGTTTCTATTGCAGTGCATGGATAGCTAAGTCACATATCCTTATATTAATGCAGAGTACATAGGAAAGGAAAGGGAAAGTATAATTTTTGTTGTTGCTTTTGTCATTTGAAATTTCCGTAGTGTCTATGCACATTGGCTACCGTTTCATTTTTACTGCACTGCACTGATAGCAATGTCACATATAATTAACACCAAGGTAGAAAAAAAAATAAAAACAAGGAAAACCAGATTTCTCATCTGCCTCTGCTATGACTATTGTTCAAAATTTTTGTATTGTGTGAATAGTATTTCCAGAGGGTGGTGGATATACTGAAATATCTTATCTCCATTATAAAAAAGTACAATGTTATATGTGTTGCTCCATATGAGAGTGAATAGAAAATATAGTGCTACTCAGATTTCTTATCAGTGGGATACAGGTTTGTTCAATATGTAGAAACAGCCATTTCCCAGGAAAACTGGAATAATAAAATAATTTAATTTCCCTAAATCAGTACATTTTATTAAAGTGCTTATCTCATGCATCCCAAAATAACTTCTGTGTCCACCTCATTGTCTTTTAGCTCTTGAGCAGAGAATGTGACACTCTCTTTAGGACATGTAAGGTTGCTCTGTAGTTATGGGTGGACACAATCCTCATCAACAGCCACCAGGATGGGCACGGTGCCCACCTACATAGGGAGGACCAGATGCCTGCGTGACTGGTCTCTTTTCCATAATACGTCATTTTACAAGTTAGCAACCAACAGCAGGCAGGAGTATGGCTCTTGGACTAACTTAGGGAAATTTGTACCTTATTATGGTGGATCAATTGTAAGCAACTGTCTCAGTTTTGAAAAGCAAAAGAGGTCAGCTTGTTTTATTTTAGAATTTATTGTTAGAATTTGTGTGCCATACACAATGTTGCCTCTTTATCCTTGACCTTTGGAGCAACTGCATTGTAGTCCTGTAAATTAACTTTAATTTTTAAGGAGCCACTCATGGACATACAGATACAGGGCTGCCAACAAGAGACTTCAAGCTCCAGTATGGTCCTTCATCTACAGCTTGGGTAGTTCTACTAGTCTGAGATTGATCTTACGCATTACGGCTTGTACCTTGCTCTTTAGGCAGAATACCATGAGCTGGTCAAAAAAACTACTGAAAAGAGCTGGAAGGCATAACTTTGAAGAGCAGCTGAGCACTCTGGGTCTCTGGGTTTATTTAGCTTGGAGGAAAAGAGGCTGAGGGGTGAGCTCATTGTTGTCTACAACTTTCTGAGAAAGGGAACTGGAGAGGGAAGTGCTGATCTCTTCTTCCTGGGGTCCAGCAGGAATGGTTCAAACCTGCTTCAGGGAAGCTTGCCATTAGGTAGGTTCTCTTCTTTTTTATTTATTTATTTATTTATTTATTTTTTTAAAAATTTTTTTTTTTTTTTTTTTTTTTTTTTTTTTTTTTTTTTTAAATTTTTTTATTTTTAAATTTTTATTGGAAGGGTGGCCAAACACTGGGAACAGAGGGATGCCCCAAATCTGTCGATGTTTGAGGCATTTAGGTTACGTGCTGAACAACACGCTTTAACTTGTTATTTAATTAAATAACTAATTAGACTTGAAGTGGTGGGGCAGGTGTTCTAGATAAGTGTTGTAGGGCCCTTTCAACTGTAATATTAGTCCTCTCCTCTCCTTGACTGGGCCACAGAGGATGATCTCAGACAATTTATCCAGCATCAGTAATGTCTCTTTCTTTTTTGTTGAACAACTTTTTTTTTGAATGTGAATCTTTTTGGAACGCATAGCTTTACCCCTGCATGGACAGACACAAAGCTGTCTCCAAGTTTGCTCATGCACCTTGGAAGAGGCTGTTAATAAGGTGTCATAAACCAGTTTCCAGGCTCTTCCACTCTTGCCAATGAGTAGGACAAAAAGGGAAATAGGCTGAGATTTGTGGTTACATGAACCAACCTGAATCTGGAAGAACAAGATAACCATGGCCAACATAGCTTTACCAAATGCTGCATGGCATTAAATGACTACAGATGTATGTAATAGATTTTGTGGTGTCACAACAGGTTACATGGCAATAAGCCGTCTGAAAACAGAAATATGTGACAGAGAGCGTGGTGTATGTTTTTAATGCATTTCCTTGTGTGGGTCTTGGGAAAGCCTCCTCCTCACCCAGTGCAACAGGTTACTTGTGTGCAAAAGCAGCAGCATTCCTTCTTCAAAATATCACATACCATGAAAATCATAAAAGAAAGCCTGGACAGAGGAATCCCACAAGTCCTTTCATTCATACTGAATTTGAGGAGTCAGCTCCTGAACTACTGCTGCTGCTGTTTCTTGGATGGTGTCTATGAAAACTGACACTCTCAATCATGTAACACAAGGGTAGGGGGGATGGCTTGCTTTCACAGAGTCATTTGCAGTGTTGGGTACAACTTTTGATGATGCTGGTGTCCATTTTCCTCCTGTAGCTCAAGGGAGACAGAACAAGCGTGAGATATAATGTAAGAGGTGTTAGAGAAAGAGGGATAATGCAGCAGTTTTGGGAAGAATTACTGGATGAAATAAACAGCTAAAGTCTTCTGGAAAGGAAACCCAGGACTGTCCTTCCTCATGAGCTGCAGGAAAAACAGGGAGGGTGTATTGGGAGTTTGTACAAGGCAAATTTTATCTTGTGTCTGAAGGTCTCCATTTGTTTTTATTAGTGTTTCCTGTTTTCCTTTTGGATGTACTGTAACTTCTTCATTTCATACTGGCACGTCCCAGAACATTTTTATATTATGAAAAAACATACTTATCTCAGGGCTCCAAAAATGAACTATGACTTTTTCCTCCTCTCTAGGTTTCTATTAGGCTCAGTGGGACTAATGTCCTATTGTTCTGCACCTTGTGTAGGTCAAACAGGTGTGAAATGCTGGCTAAAACTACAGACATATCTTTAATTGATCAAGCTTGAAGTTTGGGATCACACACCAGAAATCTGTGTCCAAATCTTACATCTCCAGTGTGGGCTGAGTCTCTTCAGATGGCAGATGGAATCACAGGTATTAACAAGCCACTTTCTCTTCCACTATCATTTTTGTAACAAAATGCTGGTTTAATTTCTAAAGCATGTTTCATCACTCTATTCCTTGCTTTTTATTTTTTTTTTTTTTTTTCTTTTTTTTTTTTTTTTTTTGACAGCCACCACAAACACTGGCAGGAGGTTGAAAATGGAAAGTAATAGCAGGAAAAATGGATTTTTCTCAACATGTTGAATACACTGCCAAAATCCCTTTGCAATCCACCTGCAGTCTGCAGATTTGCCATTACAGAGAAAGCAAAGTTAAATAACCAGCTATGGACTTCATATGCTAAAAATAAAACAGCCCAGAAGACAAACAGTTTTAAAATCATAATCAAACTTCTAATCATGATAGAAATGATTGATAACTTCCTGTGATAAACTTTCTCCATGAAATATTATTCTTTCTCTGGAATAACTGTAATGGGTGGTGATAGATGCTGGTACTCAAATTAAGTTTATTTCTGTCAGAAACATTCTTAGGGCCTTTTAGTTAGAAGCTCTTTTGATAAGTTATCAGCCCACACCTCCCATCTCAGGGACTCTTCAATGGAGTGTGTACTTCTTGAATAAAAACTTATTGTTCAATCTTCAGAGTAAAATAATTCTTACTTCTCCTAATTTGATAATTTATTCACCTGGTAGCTTAGATACAAAGAATCTGGTGTCATAACTTCGGGAAAATTAAAAAAACCCAATCCCCAAAAAATCACATTCCCCACAAAACACTGGCTTATAGTAAGAAAGAATTAGGTTTGCCCCTTTCTTCACAAATAGGAAATATCAAACACTATAGCTCATAAACATTATGATGGTCTGGCAAAGTCAATTTTGTATGAAGCACAATACTGAATAGTAACTGTCTTAGTAACAGCAAGAATAAAGAGTTTTGCTGAATGCTGTGTTTACCACAGTCAAACACCTACTAATTTCTCACTCAGGCAATACTACACTGAAAGGAAATTTCTGTGATTTGGAGAAATAAGGATTTGACCACACAGAGAAAGACAATTTTCCTACTTTGTGAACTTATGAACTGATTAAAAAAGACACAATTATAGTTTTTCAGCAGATTAACTGTAAGTTTACTAAAACCATTGTCTGATATTCTATATTGTCAAGTTATATTTAATACTTATTATGAGATTAAGACACAAAGATATATCTAGTTTAAGGAAATATCTTCAAAATTCAGTTGTAAGAGAGCTGTATTAAAGCAATTATTCAGATTGATTTGTGGTGGAATCATCTAACAGCAAAGAAATCAGTGACTGAGTCAGCACAGAGAGAAATGTTTGCATATCACTGTCTCTTTGTAATCCCTTTCCCAAATGTTTATACATGTAAAAACTGATTAAAAATCACTTGAAACTTTTAATCTGACGTTACTATAGTTTTTTCTGATTGTTTGCTATGTTTGACCTGCTTATGTAATTACTTTAAACTACTGCATTGTCTGAAACTAACTTGCAACAGGTGAGTTTAAAGGCTGGTTAAAAACATTCATGTTGATTAAAGAATGAACACAATAATTGTAAATTATTTCAAAATTTGTGTAAAAATGAGTGCATCAAAGTACACTAAAGCATCTGATTATTTATACCCAAATTTTAAAATGGTGAATATATAATAATTAACCAGTAATTTAAAAATAGATAATTTCTGTCTACGTTTCAATACATTTACAAGCTGAAATCTTCAGGCTAGCATGTTCTAAAGAAGACGTGAAAATGTTTAGTGAAACAAAATAAAGTGAATTTATGCTGGTACGCTTTTGAAAACATCTTGCAATGTGAAAACACTATTAATACATTTGATCTGTCATGATGGGTAGCAAAATATGATTTCACAAAAAATTAAAAGAAACAGTTATTGGAATGGATAAAAAATTTAAAAAAAGGAGGTTTTTGATAAATGTTATATTTCTGGACATCTAGTACAAGCAGTTATTGGTAATAATATTTCCTTTCATTGATGACTCTCAGAGGTAATAAAACGGTATTTGGTAGTCTATTGGCTGTCTGTCATTTTCCTGGCATACCAAAGAAGTTAAAATAAAATCATTTGAGAAGAACACTATTACTTTTCTTCCCTAGATTTATGATTATATTCATAATAAGAACTGATTTCATGTTGTGCCATCAAGTGACTTTGTGCATTACCCAACAGCTTCCTTTCTGCCAATCCAAAGATGGGCCCAGAAGGAAAAAACTGCTCACTGAACCACATACTTCTCTCATGCGCTCAAAACATTACGTTAGAGCATTTGTTGTAGGACATCACAACTACACATGGGAAACGTTTTGCAGCAGAACAAGATGCCAAGGAATGATCTGCAGATATCTATGGGGGTTGTCACCTGTTCATGGTGCTGCAACCTGCTGTCTGCATATGAAAGTTACTTTCCATTAATAATTGATGCTGCAATACATCCTAGTCTGTTTTAGTGACAGTGTTGCTTAGTTTAAAGAAACATTGCCAGGAGCTTAATAGCCATTGGTTTTGGTGAGCAGCAAACAGGCCAACACTGGCCTCTGTTTTTTCAGAAACACTTGAAAAACACCTGCTGCCATGATCATAAAGGAGTAGCAATCTCTTTCCAGAAATTAAATTTGTTCATAACTTTGTGGCACAGACCATAAATAACCTTCCTATATTTCACACACATGAAAAAATTACATGAACATTATATATAATATTTACTTCACAAAAATAAAAACTAAAGTGCAGTATGAACAATCTATCTATTAGCAAAAGGCGATTTTCCCATTCCACTTGAAATCCAGATTGTGTGCTTAGCTGACTTGCTTGCTATGACACTGTACTGGTTGCAGGTATAAAGTGGTAACAAGGAAAATATTAATCAATTGGCACTGGACCTGCTTGTGCAAAAGTTAGACCAGAGAAAAAATTAAGAGGAGGCTGAGATCTGGATCATGGAAAAGCTCGTATGATTTTCTGCAGCAGATTCTGGAGTCTAGAAATGAAAAAAATATTTAAAAGGAAGTTATTTTTATTTTTGAAAATTATTCTTGGTGAATTTATTGAATATGTTTTATTTGCACACAACTAGTATGATAATAATAGAAAAAAATTCTAAAAGAATATGCCAGAATTCCAAAGTACTTAATCAGTAAATACTTATTGGAGAGAATAATCTTTCCTCTGCTTCATACCTAAAACCCAGGTACCCTATCAGAATATAAGACAGAATAACAGTTTGGCTACTATATTTTATTAAATAAATTTCTCTTTGTGCTTTGAAAATTAGAAAAGATATATTTTCTGATAAAATGGATATTTCAGTTTTTAAGTAATATTGTTAAAAGTGTTAATGACAGTTAGAGTAGAAAAGCAACTGAAACTGGAGTGTGTAAGAAAATACTGAAATTTTTTACCTTTCAATGTTACCATAATTTCTTGAGGAATATTTGTAGAAAGAAGAAAAAATATTAAATTCATAGAGTATTTAATTCTGTCTTTTGTTCAACATAATAAAAAAAATATTTTGCCTTCCAAATGCAACGATGCTTATTTGCATTTTCAAAGGGGAAAAAAAGAACTGTTAAACAATAAGGATAGGCAAACCATTTCTACTTCTGGAAATGTCCGTTTTGCTTTAAAATCTTTATTCGGCATGCCACTTCTTCTGTGATAAACTGTCAGTTTGTTCTATTATCTAGATAACATTTTGTTCTATTTGTTCTAGATAACAGTGTGTTCTATTATCTAGATAACACAAGGCCAAACAATGGGTAGATTGAACAATCAATAAAAAGATTAGGACCACAGAAATTTTGTTTCTTGTATACCTTTAGATGATCAGGAAAGTGACCCTAGAAAGAGGAAAATATTTAGGAAATCTTCTCCTTCCCAGACATGAGGTAAGAAAACCTGCTGGACTAAAGAATATTGCAATCTCAAACACATTCATCTGAAAGAATGACCAAACCCATTTATCCATTTTTATTAAAAGAGACCAGACCTCCAGGTGGCATATATAGCACCAGTGTAGACATGGCTGCAGGTTTGGAAGGACCTGCAGTAAGCCAACTGCCATCATTGGGTAGTGGAAACCTGAGGATGGATCTGATTGGCAAGTTATGTTGTGAGTTGCAGCAAAGTTGAGAAGGAAAACTCTTTTGGACTATAAATTGGAAGGGTGGCATTTAGCAAATGCCTGTATAGTTGAAAAGTGTGCTGTTTGGTAGTGATCCACTCTTTCTCAGCATCAAATAGTTAGTTAACACTATGTCACAAGTAGAGGAAATGATAATAGTACAAGATATTCCCTTAAAAAAAAATAGGATTAGAGGTGTGTCTGGGTAGGAGGGGACCCTGAAAATTCCTCTACTCTAATCTCTCTGCCACAGTCAGAGACATCTTCAGCTGGATCATGCTGCTCAGAGCCCCATCCAACCTGGCCTTGAATGTTTGTAGAAATGGGGTGAGTAATCTGATCCACTGTCTCACCATCTTAATCTTAAAAACATTTCTTCCTCATATCTAGTCTGAATACATTTGTTACCAGTTTAATGTAATTACCCCTTATCCTTTCATTCCATATCCTTGTCAAACGTCTCTTACTGGCTCTCTTTTAGCCCCTTTAGGTGCTCTAAGATCTCTCTAGAGCCTTCTCTTATCCAGGTTGAACAAATCTCAATTCTTTCATCCTGTCTTTATAGGAGAGGTGTTTCAGCCCTTGTGGATTCCCTTGCATCTGCTTAAATTGGTTCATATTCTTCTGGCACTGGGTGCCCCAGAGCTCAATGAAGCCCTCCAGCTGGGGTTTCACCAGAGCAGAGCAGAGGCAGAATCATCTCCTGTGACCTGCTGGCCACAGTGCTCTTGATGCAGCCTGAGACACGTGCTGGGGCATGCTCAACCTTTCATCTCTCAGTATACACAAGTCCTCCTCCTTAGGAGAACTCTTAGTTCTCTCATCCCCCCGACTATATTAATTCTGAGGGTTGCCTCAGCCCAGGGACAGGACCTTGCACTTGGTCTTGTTGAACCAGATACCTTTTCCAGTGTCCCACTTCTTGAGCTTGCCCAGGTCTCTCTGGATGGTATCCAGAACTTCAGACGGACTGGATTTATGTCATCAAACTCTGATTGCAAACAATGAAATAGGAAATAAATACACAGTCAGTAGACTTGAAACTTACATGTATCTCCACAGATATAACTAGAATTACTCAATCTCATTTGGCTCTACCTTTCAAAGAAGTTTGAGTTTCTAGCCAAATGAAGGCAGTTCATGTGGGGTAAGTTATTCCTTTGCCTTCACATTTCCCCTAAAGCAGCTGTAAAAAAATCCCTTTTTTTCTATTTTCATAGGAATTTAGAAAAGTATAAAACTAAGGTGGGCCTCAAAAATGCGAAGAAACTTTGGAGTTGAGACTCTGCCAGGTAACAGAAATAGATGAGAGCATACATTGACAGACCAGGAGCAGTTAGGAGTGAAAGATCAAACAAGAGGTGAGAAATCAAAATAGTCAGAGAGCTTTAGAACAGACATGATACCATTAACTTAATCACAAGTGCAAATGGTACATGTGTAGACAATATCATGTGCTAAAGAGAGGGACAGAGAGTTTGAATGTTGGATTTCTCTGTTCCTTTCACATGAGGATAAATGAAGTAGAGAAAGGAAGAAACAAAGGAGTGCAGTCTCTGTCCATACATTCCACTGGAATTTTGTCAAGCTGATGGGGATTCTGCAAATTAACCTGTGATGTTGTATCATAATTCAGTGGATGATGTTTTAAAAAAAATCCAAACCTATCCTTGTATTTTCTTTCCCCTATTTTCTGCTGGTTATGATTAAAGATTTTAAATCAACACCAGTTGCCACACCACAGTGTCTGAAAAATACTATTGTCATTTTCACCTATAAGACAGATACATTAGGATAAATATTTTAATGACAAAGCTAGTATTTCTTTCCTCCATGACTACTGTTAAAAGATTACAAATATTTATAGGTTTTTATTAAATCTCATTGTTGACACTTATCAATACTCAGAACTTAAACTTCTCCCAGTAAATCACTTCCCCCAGTATTTTAACACATTTTTGTTTCTAAATTGTATTCTATGGTCATGTTTCAGAGGAAATGCATATCATGCAAACAGACTAATGCATATCATGAAAACAATTAAGCAGTTTGAAAGATACAGCAATAGCAAGTCACCAGAATGATCTCCCTCCAGAATTCTGAAGATAAGAATTTATTAATTATAGTATGTATAGATGGGAATATAATTTATCTCTTTAAGATAGTAATAATAATATATAACTACCCCCCATCACAGACTGAAAAGCACTAATACTGCTGGTTTCAGGGTTTTGAATTTAAGAAATGGTGTGAAAATTCAGACACATTCTGGAGCTGGGAACGCTGTTGAATTGTCTTAAAGATGATGACAATGCAGGGCTTGAAGGAGTATAACCTGAAAGGACTAAAACAATGCCTCTTCTGTAAAGAGGAGCTGAATTAGAGCAAAACGGGTAAAAGTGAGAAAAGAATATTAAAACCTGGACTTTCCAAAATCTTATGGTAAAGATAATTTAATTAAACTGTTTAAGGAAACAAATTTCTGTGTAGGAAGGAATGAATTCCTACTTTAGATTAAACCAGGTTTTGTTATTTTTAGTGCATCAGTTCTCTCCTCCCTCCCTGCCTCTCCAGCATGAAGGTAAATTAAAATTGCACTAACATATACTTAGGATGGATAATTACTCCTGCTGTGTTTCTCTGTTGATGTTCACACATGTTGACTGGGATGGAGAAAGTAAGAAATAGCTAATGGCAATAAACTGATTTGAGTGGCTCTAAGGCTGATATGGCCAGGGGTAGGATGCTGCCATAAATGAGGTGTCTGCTGAACTCCAGCTCTCCTTGCCAGCTTTTGCAGGGTCTGACACTACACAGCAACCTGTCTGTCTGTCCGTGCCCAAGCTGTGGCTGCGTTTACTTCTGAAACAAAGATTGATTCTCCAGATTTGTTTTGTAGGAGCATATTACAGAGACTGCAAAGATGTTGTAGTGCTAGTGGAGACTCATGTGAAATCTGCTTATGAGGAGCAGTGAGACAGCTTGTGTTCTCCTATTTAAAAGAATAGCAATAACCCAACCAGCCAATGAGTAAGTTTTTCTGCTCTAAACCTATAAATTATACAGAAATCAATGTCATATTGTCATCTTAACCACAACTTGTTTCTTGTAGGAGCACATCCAGGTTCGTTCATCTGACTTTGGGAAGGACACTTGGTGTCATTCGGGTAACACACTTTGAAAATAGGTTTTATTTACTGTGTCAGATTGCAAAGCAAGTAGTTAGGCCTCCGCCTGAGACTGACTCACCTTGAATTCACCTGAAGTCTATAGGAAAGAATATTATTTGAGTGGATGCAGACATACAATAAATGGCATGTCTTCTGCCCTATTCAGATCCACAGACCAAAAATAGAAGGGCATATTGATGAACAGAAATAAGATTAATTCTTCCATCTGGCTTGAAAGTAAAATGGAATCCAGTCCTATTCAGTCAAATATTTTAGCTGGATTTTTGAAAAGGGTTAGATAGGTGCACTGCTGTTATTGACAGTAACAACTAATAGAAACAGATAAATATGTGACTTTTTAAGCCAAATGATTTTCTCCAGCTTTGAAATGAGACTACTGTGAAAAGTTTGGCTATCTAACAGTAATCAAATGTAATATTTCATGTTGTTCAGTAGCTTTTCTGTCTGAAGAGGTTAGGAAGAATATATTTTCCCATGTTAATGGGTAACCTCTCTTATTTTTTAATGAGCTGGTATGTTTTTGAGATACTTACACATTAATGCTGGAGACACCTAATGTGCCTAATTCTTTGTGCCAGTGGTGTTACTACTCCAGTTAGGAGAAAATATTTAACATTCCAGAAAAAATGGAACTATTGTTCCCTTTGCTTCTCATGGATTCAGCTAAATCATTCCTTTGTGGTCATCCAAATTTTGGTCTACTTCCTTACTCTTTCAGCTGATCAAACGTAATTTTTAATGTTCCCAGTAATCTCTGTACCTAGGCTTTACCTATTTAAACACAAGTAAGCACAAAAGTGATGCAAGGCACTGGTTAATGGTGACTTTCCCTCGAACATATGTAAAAAGCTTGTCAAGTACACCTCTGCCTAATGAGAAAGCACAGGTGTTCTGACAAGCAACAGCAACAAATTAAAAAAATAGTCACTCTCTTGTCAAATAATGTTTGTATATCAAGGATCTGGAATACAAAGCAGATTTATCGGCAATCACATTTTGAGTAGAGTTCACTGAATGTGAACCTTCTTCCTCTAAGGTTTTCAGTAAGATATCTTAAAGAAGATCATACAACTTACTTATCCTAGGAACAAAGGTTCTTTTTTGAAAGCTGTCAGCTTGATGACAGATATGATGAACATTTACTTCAGTCTTGTAAAACATATTAATCAAACTTGTTCCTATAGCTTCTGTCCAAGAAGGGTTATTGTTTTCTTTAGAAAAATGTTGTACATAATTGAGGAACTATAAATACATGTATAACTTGAATGGAAGCCAGTATCTATACATTAATTTATTTGTAATGAATGCCTAATGGTTTATAACAGGCTTAAGGGAGATGTAAACAGTATATGGAAATCTGTTTAATACAAGGTTATTTGCCAAAGATCCATGCACCATTTATTGAACCTTAGAAAACTTTTCAAAATATGGGTTGCATTTGCAAACTTCCATGTATGGAGAGCTGGCAGACTGCCTGGTTTCTACTTAAAGGGTTGTCATCCTTGGAAAAATAAATTTCTCCTACTAGACAAAAGTCAGTGTTTTCATGTTTTACTGCAATCAAACTGATATGGTTGACAATTTAATGTCTCAACACTTAAAATACCTGTGGATAATCAGTTACTTCAATCATCTATAACTACAAATCCCTCTGTTTTCAAAGACTGTATGCATATGACAGAGATATTTAACAGTTTTACCAGAAACCTCCCCATCCTTAATCTTTTGTGATTTCTCTTAAGCTGTCAAGTTCTTTTTTCTCCAAATGCATGATTTTATAATTAATGGGAAAAAAATCCAATCCTGCACTGTAATCACATTTTTAAACCTTTGTGTTAATGTCCTGTTTTATTTAATTTGATGTATATTTCATACCCTGCTTGCCTGTTAAATGGATGTAGAAATGTGCTAGCACTCTGTCTGAAGAGATCTTTATGAGTGAGAAAATGCTCAAGGCTTTTTCAAAGTGAGTGCTGAACATACGTTTCTCTTCTTTGACTCCAGGAGATGCTAACAGCTGTCCCAGCAGACAGGTATCACAAGGTTAAAGGCTAGCAGAACTATGCACCTTCAGGATCTGACTGTCAGCAAAGGAGATGGGTAGTTTCTCAAAACTAATAATGAAAATGGCAGCAATGATGAAAAGCAGAAGGAGCAGACAACAACAAAAAAAAATGAAAAGGAACCAGCAAAAAATGAATCTTGGGTAGTACAACACCTGGCAGAGCTGATTTTAATATCTTGCAGGTTGAATTCACTAATCTTTGCTATTCATATTGATGTGAAACTTCGTAGAGTTTTAGAGATTTGTATCTATTAAGACATGTAGAAATGTTGCTACAACATGGGAACAAGTTTGCTAGCACCTGCCATTCTTTCTCCATGATAAAAATTGATATGAACTGTTTCAAATGCCTAACAGATAATTACTCTCAACACTCAATAAGAAAAGCTACATGTTTAGAGTGTCCTTTATCTTTAAAAAGTAATTAAAATAGAATAGACTAAAACTCACCAGCAAGGCAAACCAACATTCTTCCCCCATCTCTTTTTTTCCTTTGATTACTTGGAACCTTGTAATCAAACTAAGCTTAGTTTCAGGACCCTTGGGGCAGTATCTCTTAGTTCTCTGTCAGGCTGCGTTGGAAAACAATCAGTCTTGTTCTCGTGCTGGCTTGGTAGAAGTGCCACAACACAAGGAGTGCAATGCTTTGCTCTTTCTGTGAAGCTTCAATGACAAAAGTTTTTATCAGAAGCTGACTGTATTTAGGATTATGAATATGCAATGACTCTCATTAGTATTGAAGCACAGGAACACGGTCTGACATCCCTTGCCACTTTTAGCTGCTGTAGAGTTGTCTAATGAATTGTCTTGCTCTTTTACTTTCACAATCTTTGCTGTTATGGCCCAATTTGAAAATGCTATTGATGGCAAAAGATTAATTGCCAAAAACTGCTCTTGATTTTGTTAAACAGTGTTGAGTCAGTGTTTAAATTGTCAAAACAGAAAACCATTAAACTCTACAGGGGACAAATCTGTGGCAAGTGGAGAGGATATCCACGTCTGTGTGCATAGCCATGCACAAGCAGAAGGGTGTATGGCACAGGTATGCCTATGGTCTTGTAGCTGTGCTTATGCATACAAACATATGTGTGTGTATCAGTGATTGGTCTCAGAAACCTGATGTCCTGATGAATTATTTATTTTATTTTTCCAATAAGAACAAATGGAGATAATGGAAAGTTTTTGAAATGAGCTCAACTCCAATACATTGCTACTTGATCAATTGTTTTATACTCTTCCTTATCCCATTGGAAATACATCAAGAATTTTTCAGCTCATCTGCAATCTGTTTGAATAAGTTTCTGATAAGGATAGTTCCAACAAGTGATTAAGATACATGGCTTGATTTGTTGTATTTGAGGAGGTGTGTAGGCTTTCACAAACAAGCAGAAATGACCCTTTCCCCCACAGCTGGTTAAGTATTTTTTAAGTTAAGTATTTCTTCCCCTAATAATCTGAAATTTCTTCTGACATAAAAGAAGCTTTAATGGCCCTCTGAGATTATGAAGGGTAAAGTGAATTGAAACAGCTAATGTATTCAAAAAAGCTTAAGCAGCATTCTGAAAGGTGTGTGTGTGTGTGTGTGTGTGTACTGCAAATAATAAAGATATGAAGTTCTCCCAGTAAGATGTCAGTCCTCTGGAGCTCTATATCCATTTAATCAGTAATGGAAATGGTCCCAGTGCAAGGAAAGAGGATCTCTTAATTTTTACTGTGACTTTTGACACTATAGCTCTAACATAAGCTTGGCTTGTCTCTTGATCCAATCCCAGGACTGTCTGTTCTTATCAGCTGGATTAGAAAATTACTAACATCTACATCTTGTGAGTATCAAATACAAGAGCAGTTTAAAATAAATGCAGTTCTGACAAAAGTGGCTCAACTCTCATACATCAAACGCTTGTTACCTCTCTTTGCCTTACTGACTGCACATGACTAAGAAAGAGTGAGTGATAAGATCTGAAGAAAGATGAAACCAATCTGGACCTTTTTAAAGATCATCAATCATTCTGCACAGCCATGATATTATTAGTTCCAGTAAGCCTTGTTCTCCCATTTTATGGACATCTTAAGCCCCCCACCCCAGGACCAATGCTACCATGGGAAATCATTTTTATGGGCAGCATCTCAGTGTGGGCCAATCAGATCTAATCACATAACAACCTACTGAATTATTCAATGTTCTCCCTAATTTTGCATTCTTCCTGCACTTTGCTGTCACTACAGGGTTTTAAAAGTATGGATTTTTACAATATTTATTAAGAAGATAACCATTTGCAGAATTTTTTCTTTCTCTGTGGCTTTCAATAACAATCATTCCCTTGGATTGTTGAAGTGTATACATTACAATACACAGAGCATTTTTTCTAAAAGAAATAACAATCCACAATGTGCACTCAGATTTAAACTCTTCCAGTTTTTAATATACCAAATGTGAGGACAACAATAGTGAAACAATTGTGTTCAAACATAAAATATTCATATTTATGGAGCAAACTATAACCAGCATGTCTCTTAGCTGTTGCTATGAATACAGGGCTTACATTGTATGTGAAAATATTTCAGTTTTAATTGCAAATCTGTGCAGAGATGATTTGGGGTCTGTAATTAGCACATAAATTTCAGACTTTGCAACTGCTGTGAAAACACACATTATTTATGGAACTATTATCTAAATATAATTCAGTATTTTTTGCTTTCAATAACTACTGTAAAAGTCTGATTTAATAAAATGTGAAAAATTTCCCATCTCTTGCACTTCTGTTCACATTATGGAGCACTCGTTCCTCTGCACTGCCATTTCCCACTCAATCTGCAGTGGACTTTGCTTTTATCCATACTTCACTCATACCTCAGGGAGATTTCTTCACAACCATAAAATGCCTGGCACTTCAATTTTTTTTAAATGAAAGCCTGGATTATTCAAATAGCTCTGAACTGTACAGGCAGCATAGTTTATGTGGCCTCCATCCTCATGCTCTTCATCAGGGCTAGAAGCAGGAATAGACAGGACTCTAGTCACAGCTGGGTTCAGACTCCTGGGTGCAGATTTCTGGTTATCTGGGGAGGGCTAACGGAAGGACAGTGTTGCCTTGTTATCACCTGCTTACTGTAAACTGCAGGCTCAATTACTTCTAGTTCCCACCAGTGAAGGGCACACTTAGTACAAAATTTGTCTCTTCCTTGCCAGAAATCCCATTAATTTTCAAAACAGGTTGCTCCCAAAACCTGTTTTACAGCAATAGTTTCTGAGACCTTTTACCATTCCTGAGTATAAAAATGTATTTTTAGGTGTCATAGAACTGAACATTTTTCTTGCCAGCTTTGTGCTTGTCTCTAGGTTCAGGACTGGAACTGCAGATAGAGACTGGGCACCAGGTATGCACAAATACCACAATGTCAGGTTAAATAGTAAAATGGAGCTTACAGTAATAACGACAAGTCCATAATATGGACTTAAGTTACAATAGAATGTGACATATCTGAAATGTACTCTCCTCTACATTTTTTGCCCCATATCCTTTTGGGTCCCTGTGTATATAGTTTTACTCTCTTAGAAGGAAAATACTTGCTTACTTTCTGTCTGCTTCCAGACTGCAAGACACCTTGCTGTCTCTGGCTGGCCCAGCACCTCTGTGCAATGGCAACCTCAACAGCCACTGCAGTACTAATCAGAATAAGGATCAGTAACAGGGCTGCCTTTCTTCTCTCAGGGCCCCCTGCCCTTACATAAAAAATTGTATCTTCTGAGGCATCACCCAGCCCACATACAGTGTGGGCTGAAAGCTGTATCAGAGCCAGGAATGTGCAAATTTTATGGCATGGGACTATCAGGATTTTTTCAGACCTGGGAGCAATACCTTTTCATACATGTGTCCAGTTGCTGGCACTGGAAACACGCAGGAGCCCTGCATGGTGTACACAGGCACAATTTTCAATTTGGACAACGATATCCATGTCATGGTGCACATGTTTAGAAAGAGAATTACACAGAGTGATTGAAAGATTCAGTGTGAAGCCACTGAAAGCTGCATTTTAAAGTTCCAGTATTACTACTACCATTAAAATTCGAAGTACATAGGCCCAATTAGGAATAGTTGTTTTCTAATATAAAATTACTTTTTTTTGGCATTTCTAAAGCTCTCATTTCTGCCTTGCCATCACTGCTGGAGGACCTATCTTCATGGCTTCTGGTGTCAGCAGGATCCTGAGCCTACTGATGAGGAATGGATCAAGAGGGCAGAAAGGCTTGAAGCCTCGTGGGGAAAGGCAGAGCAGACTCTGCCAAGTGGTCTAGCCTGCTCTTCAGTACCTGAAGGAGACCCCATACCTGCCTTTGTAAACTGAAAGTGGTACCTGGGGAACAAGAAGACAGTGAGTACTTTTTAGGAAGAGAAAAAAGGATGATGATGATTTTCTGTCACACAGGTCAGTTAATAACTGTTGGAATTGCTTTCTTCACAATTTTGATGCAAAAATTTACCATTTTTTTACACAATAAACCTTAGCATTCAGTACACTTCATAAGACTGTCTACTCAAATAATAAAAAAAATCTCCTGTATCTTTATTTGGCTGGTACTACACTGACTACTTCAGATCAATAGGTTATACCATCTTTAAAACCTCAGGACCACAGTGCTAGCAGTAGTCTTATAATATTAGTATATTTTTCCTTATGTCTAGCATGATGAGATGAAGGCCTGAGCTTTCTCATGAGGAGGAAGGAACTGCTTTCTGGGAACACGGAAAGTTTGAATACAGAATATCTTTGAAAAGTGTCAGAGTTATGCAGCTGTTCACACAAGGATTTCCCAAAGTGAGAGTTGGATTTGGACCAGAGGGAGCAGAATTGAAGTTTAAAAATTAGGGAAAGTAGACCTGTCCTAATATCAGCCAGACCATTCAATGTGCAACAATTCAGATCAGTTTGATTTTTTTCACATTATCAATGTAATTCCAGACGCAGAACAATGAATCCAGTTTTCAGATGAGATTAGTGACACCTGAATAATGTGGGAAATCCCTAATAAATCCCATGTAGAAAGGAAATCAGAGCACTTTTTTCAAATCTGACAGAATCAATTATTTCTCCTACAAGTGATATCAGAACATGGGGGTGTTTTTCCTACCACCTGTCAGGCAGCTGCACATAAGACTGTGACATATCATTCTCACCTTCAGCAGTGTTGCTGAAGGAATATGAGATACTTTGCATAACTGATCATGATCAGCCCAAACAGTTTTCATTTTTAATCTCACATTTAATCAAAATGTAAGTAATCAGAAGAGAAAAATCAGAGAAACAGGTCAGACCACATCTGAGAACATCATCAAGAGGGGTGTAAAGCAGAGGCAAAAGGATGTCCTCTTTGAAGGTACTGCTGCGTCAGGGCAGAAAATCATTTCAAGAGCAGAAGATACAAATACACTTACCAGCTCACTCTTTTTGATGGTCATAAGTATCTGTGTTACTAAAGAAAGCTACAAAACAGTGCAGGGAGACAAACTAGTGATGCAGTTGAGCTTTTACCTGCCTACTCCCCAAAGCAGAAATTAAAGCTATCAGTGGAAAAGGTTTTTAATTTTTGACTGGTAGGCCATTGTCAGCAGTTGCTTTCTGCAATACTGGCAAGCTCAGTATTTGATGTTTATGCACTACTTTAAATATTTGAAGTGGGACACTGTGCAGCAGCTAGAGGACAGCATCCCTCTGTGCTCAGTACTGTACGAACATAGGATCAACACATCAAGACATCTCTGTGTGTGGGAGATTACAGTGCAGGGAACTGACTGGAGATATTTCATCATCCTGTTAAGGCCAAATTGGCAGTGATGCTGAACTCTAAAGGAAAAATTCATCACTTATGTCACTCCAACTGTACCCGTGTGCTCATATCATCATGTATGCTGTTCTGTTCTGAATTTGACATGGTCTTGCATTTGAAGGAAAAAACCACCATACGTCATCACCAAAACAATTGCTCCCAGCACCATCCTTGCAGCTGGCTGGACACTGGGGCTAAGTGGCCTTTGGGATTCAGCCCAAAGCTTTCCTGCAAAAACAGGTGAAGGCTGCAACCAAAGAAGGCTATTTAATGTCGATTTAGCAATACTGGTGAAATAATTCAAGGAGGGACACATGATTTGTGCAGATGGACAAAGCATTGGGCAAAGCTGTGATCTGCTGCCAGACTGAAAGAAAAAAAGAATTATCTTATGCACTGTAGACACTCTTCACCTGCTTTAATTTTTAATAGAAATGTTGCTCTTTAAGTGCTATGAGCAATACAAGTTTAATGTGAACTTAGAGGACCATGCAACACAAGCATAATTGACTCACTATGATCACTCTTTAGATATTTTTCCCTTTTTGTTAAGTGTCAATGTTTCATTCTTAATGGAATCCGAAAATGACAGAGAGCTGGAATGTGACATAGCAGCCAACAAATGTGAATTCAACCCAGTAGTCAATATTGAAATTGGATTTGAATTACTGCATAAATAATTGCAGAATAGAAAACCAGGATGACGCAAACCACCTGCAGGTCACAGGTGAAGGAAACCAAAAATAGTGTTTACAGGTCAAAAATTTACATTTTTAAGTATCACTGTATCAGGGAACAGAGGTCACTTTTTTATGTTTGTGTAAATTGAGTTTGTTTTACATGCAGGTTTGGTATCTTTCCACTAACTAGTCTTACAACTGAAAAACCAAATGAACAATATTTACACTGTACATTTGGACTGTTGATCCTATACACTCTTTTTGAGCACAAAGTAGCTCAGTGTTTAACTAATCTTACTTCCATCTTCTCTAAATGCTTGTGCTGCTTTACCCCATCAGCAGTAAACAATGAGGAGAGCTGCAACATTCTGTAGTGACTATAACATGTCCTCCCCTTAATTACAGGTTTATGTGGTTCATCAAAGCCTATAATCTGAACAAGTAAGATTGAATTCAGTGACTGCTGGATTGGACATACTCTGAGCTGAATTAAGAGTCATGAGCTGTCTTTGCTTATTAGGGTTCCTAGTAGAAGTCTTATGGAAAGGTAATGTTACTGTCATCTGCAGTGTTTTCTGGAGGATGAAACCGTGAAAACAGATGAGAAACAATATTTGCTCTATTAAACAGACTAAAGTTCATAAAACTAATGTAGCTGGAAAAAGAACATTGATTTTAAAAAATGTGGGCCCACTCCCAGTTTTAGGGGGTAGATGAGGGCAGATGAAGTCATCACGTCTTCACACAGGAAAATGAACAATGCTATATATTGCATGCAAAGCCCCCATACAGATTATTTTTCTCTTAAAAAGATCTCAGATCTTTTTAAGAGATCCAGAGGCTCTCCAATCTCTTTATTCTTGTAATTTCTCTTTCTGACCAAAGATTTCAGCCAGAAAAGACAGAAAAAACTTTGTATTTTTTAAATCTTTTTGTAGGGAAGGATGGCTTCACAGTTGTTTCTTGATCCTGCACACAGGTCTGATTAAATGCATAGGAAAAGTATAACTTGGTAACTTTTGGGTATTAGTCCTTACCCACAGCAATGTGAAACAGAAAAGGAAGGGATATGCTTAGCTGCAGTCTGGATCTTTTGTTCTATTTTCAGCTTTAGTAACAATGTTTTGTTATTCTGATACTGACATTTATTTTTTCTGTATTTCACTCTATTTGCCTTAAAACAAAGGTAGTAACAATTTTCAGTTGCAGAACAATGCTAGAACTCCTGACTTATGTAAGCAAAGTGTTTTGAGACCCTCTTAGAAAAGGAGGTGCAGCAAAGGAAAGCTGTACAAAAAGATAGCTGACAAGAAACACCAGCTTATGATACCACCACCTGTGATGCCATCATCTCACAGCATACCCTTTTCTCCTTTCAACTAACATGTCTTAGCTCAAACCTTATCAAAATATTTGCACAGATGCAGAGGTGAACATGGCCCTCAGAACTTTCTTCAAGACAAGGGAAAATGTTTCCTTGTGGAGAAAGCTTATTAAGAGTCAAAGCAATGATGGAATCAGCACTTGGGGCAACTCCAAAACCACCTACTCAAACTCGCAAGGAAGAGAGTTAGAAACAGAAGATCCTGGTGGCATAATTAGTATTTCCTCTGGTTTGGCTCTTGTTATTTCTGTTCAAATGAAAGAAAGAAAGAAAGAAAGAAAGAAAGAAAGAAAGAAAGAAAGAAAGTTAGTTTTAAAGCTGTGATTGTGTTTCCCAGAAAAGCTGATTGTGATTTCCGTTTTGCAGGAGATTTTAATTTCTCTTATATCCACTACCAGGCTGACAAAATCAAATGACTTGTAATTCTTATTTCCCTCTGTTGACATCACCAGCCGATACAAATTTGGGAAAGCTGCTTACATCATTTGGTTCAATTGATATGCTGGTTTCTCCCTGGGGTGAAGAATGTGTGTAACTATGTATGTTGGCTTCCCACAGTCCCTTCAGCAAAGGAAGTGGAGAGGAAAACAGAAAGAAAGGAAAATTTTAACCTGTTCATCTACTTCCTCCTTTCTGTGCAGTCTTTTCTGCCTGAAAAGTAGAAAACTAGGGTGTGTGCCAGTTAACATCTTTGTGAATGATAAAAGGTCTGTATATGTGAGACAAGCAGGTGGACACTAATTGTGTTTTGAGTTTATATTTTGTGTATGCTTCTTCTTGGCCCTACTCCTCCCTTCATTCTTTAATTTGTATAAGCATGTAACACAGAAAAAGCACTCACACAGCCAGCTTCCCATGCATATGGTGTAAAAGAGAATGAAGGATTAATCATTAAAACACCTTTCATTTAGTAGTGTCTGCATTAGGAATAAATACCTTGTTAGGCACACTGACAACAACATTTTCAGGCACAAAAGAAGCTTACACAAATCCACTTCAGTTTGGCCCTAATTTCTGAGAATTAGGTGTGTGTATTAAAGACTCAGAAAAGTATTCCCTTAAACTTAATTGAGAAAGGACATGAGAAACCCTTTCAAAATATAAGCATGTGTCGTTGCTGACAAACCAAATTTTAATTTTTTGTATTCGATTTGCATCAAAAATGACAGAGAGACATGCTGCGGTGTGACTTCCATTGTAGCATCTGTATCATACCCTCTACTTCTCCAGATATAAAAGGTAGTTTAGGCTGGTTTTGGAAACGTATAGGTAAGCAGTATCTGTGCTTATTTTGTGCTGTATGCCTGAATTACATGACGGACTGTTCCTAGCTGCTGATGGAGCACTGCTGTGTATGCCAGCTCTGCCCATGCAATGGGTCTCACTCCAGAAAGTGAGAAGCATCTGTGAGTCTTTGAACAAGGAACTAGGAATGGAAGCATTCTTGCTCAACGTTCTTAAGGGGATTTAGAGTAGTGTGACCTGAGCTTTTATCCCAAACTTAATCATATTGCTTTGTAGGTTCAGACTTTTTATAGCAATAGTGGAAACCTTGAGGTAAGTTAAATTGTCAGAGATGGTGAAACTATGGATCTGTCCACAGACATCCAACTGAACGTAGCACTGAGGACTGCAATCAAACACAGCAAGATGGACACACAATGAGGAAAAGGAAAGAAAAGCTCTCCTTCATCCCTCACTCTTTCAACCCATCACCCTGCACAACCTCCCATAGCTTGAAGCAAGACAAGAAAGTCAGCATTTCGCACCCTCCAACAGCTTTGACATGACAGGTATGGTATTTTCTTACCCACAGAATTGCCAAGGAAATCCGCCCTAGCAAAAGTGCAAAAGTTTTCAGTGTAAGGAGGTGGGGTGCAAAAACTGGCTTCTAGGCAAAGGTTGAAATGACTCAATCTGAAACAAAATGTAAAGCAATTACTGCCTGGAAAAAAAAAGATCATGCTGACATTTAGAGGCTGCAGTGATAGTATCTGTCCCTTCCCAGGCTGACATAAGCAGCCTTGATTTCATCCCAAAATGATTTTATTTTTGTTTGTTTGATATTTAGGATATCCTTTATTTGGAGGTGGGGGGCAGCAGGACAGATTGCCTTAACTTCAGCTTTTATGCCGAGAAATAATTGCCACCCCAGAAAGGTAATTACATACGCCATTGTTTATACGCATAATAGGCCTGGAAAAGCATGTTCTACAGATAGAAAAAAAAGAAAATCCTGCTTTCACATCAGGGCGGAACACTATGCAAAGTGACAGATTGCCACAAATAGCATTCAAACCCTTGCACAGTAGTGGTTGATTTTTCTTCTGGGGAAGAGGGGGAAGGGATGAAGGCTATGGAATAGGATGGAAAGGGGGAAAAAAAGGAAGACAATTTCTTTTAACAGCCATAGTAGCATACACAGTGGTTTTTACTTGATTGCTGCTAAGCAAACCTGATCTTTAAGTTGTTTTTAAAGTCACTGCCTCAAAGGGACATTTTCTGTTGCCATCTTGTGCAAATACCGCTTTTCCTAAAGTGGCCTTAATTTGAATTGCTTTGAAAGCAGACCAGATAATCTGCTAGAATATGTTGTGGCATGATGCATCTCCCCTTTGTGCCCTTAGTACCACATATAAAGTGAATTTAGCCTAGAAAAGGACAACTAGTCTCTTTTTCTCTCTCCCATCATAATATAATGAAAGAATAAAACAAAGACTGTGCTGTAATACCAAACCCATTTCAATTTTTTTTTAATGCAAAATATGTATTTTTTCAAAATATTGAAAGTTTCAGTGCTGAACAAAGAAAAGAAATGCATATGTATTTCGATATTGAACCAAGCATTGTTAGATGCTGAAGCAATTCATAGCAGGGCTATTCTCTGTGGCAGTGTCCAGCAAATTGCATGAGCTGCTTGTTAGGCTTGACAACAGTGTTTTACCTAACAAAGGCCTCAACAGCTCAGAGCAGAGGAATGTCAAAATGAGCACATTTCACACACAGATGTGTGACCATTATAGTCTGTAAGAAGATGCATGGGGTGGAGGGAAGAGGCTGGATGCTGGGAAGGCTAACAGTTAGCAGTAGGGACATGGCCCTACTGACCACATTTAATCAACCCTTCTGTAAACAATTCAACATTTTCATTGTTCTCTAAAAACTAATAAAGAGAAACAAGCACTTTTCATTCATCTTGAAGTAATTTTCTGTCAAGTTTGAGCCCCTTGTGGCTTACAGCTTGTGCGTTGCTAGCTGTGTGATACAACAACTATTTCAATTTATTTTACAAACTCTGGCCATTCACATGTCAGTTAGTGTTCACCAAGCCGGCATCTGAAATTGTGCAGTTAACGAGTTTTACAACATTTCTATCAAGAGAAACTGTTTAGCATAACTGACTCTTAAGGAGTTATTATACCTCTAAAAATCCATTTTAAGGGGCATTATTTAAATAAAATAGAAAAACGGTTCACTGCCTTTTAAAGGGGCTACAAAAAAAGTCCATCAGATCCAGTGCAGTAATCCTCAGCTTAAAGCACTCTTGAGAGCACTTCTGGGAATTATCAGCATAATGAAATGTTTTGTGAAATGTCCAGATAGATTCCTCTACTCAACAATTTTACTGCACTATATTTATTTTCCCTCTAGTTTTTAAAGAAGTGAACACTTTTTTGAGGTGATGATTCTACATTGTGTATATTAACTGAATGCATTTTAGTAAAGGCTGTAGTATAAGTGAGGGGTTCAGTCTATGTACAATCAATATACATTTGCACAGCAAAAAAAAAAAGTCAAGCACGTTATGTTATTCACAGCTGTAAAAGGGTTAAATCACAATGAGGTTTATGCAGATTTGTATTTCTCTTGAATATTTTTCTTATACTTAACAACTTTCTTATACAATGGCACCTATAAAATGCTATATTGAAAAAAATTCTTAAATTGCTCATAAGAGCTCATAAAAATGAAATTTGTTCAGAACCACTCTGAAAAGGAGAAATTTATGAATTTTAACTTAATTAGAAGATATCTTTTTACTATGGAAACTAACGATCCAAATCTCTTAATACCTGGAGTCCACAATGGTAGAAATACTGCAGCATTTACATGAGTCAATCTCAGTATTTTAAACCACGTAATGGTGTAGACCCCATGTTTATGATGTAAATTAGTCACCATTCCTGGCTAAAATGAGCACTGGTAAGAGAAAAATTTTATTACAGTGCAATTACAGATACAATAGACACAGTATGCAGGTATATGTATAAAATACGCACACAGATAATGGCAACACATATGCAAGGTTGTAGCTGGTGTTATTTGTTCAGTAGGACAACAAAAATGGTAAATAGTCTTGAGGGGAAGATGTATAAGGAGTAGCTGAGGTCACTTGGTCAGTTCAGCCTGGAGAAGAGGAGACTGAGGGGAGACCTCATTGCAGTCTACAACTTCTTGTCAGGGGAAGAGGAGGGGCAGCCACTGATCTCTCCTCTATGCTGACCTGGGGCAGGACCCAAGGATTGGCCTGAAGTTGACTCAGAGGAGGTTTAAGTTGGATATTAGAGAAAAGTTCTTCAGCCAGAGGGTGGGACACTGGAACAGGGTTCCCAGGAAGTGGTCACAGCACCAAGCCTGACAGAGTTCAAGAAGCCTCACAAAGTTTAAGAAAGACAATCCTTTTGGGCACATGGTACGACACTTGGTCTTGTATAGGGCCAGAATGTGGACTTGATGATCCTGATGGTCCCTTGCAACTCAATATGTCCTGCGATTCTGGGATCAGTTGTATCTAGTTCCACTAAAAGCCTCAGTATTATGTGTCAGCCAAAAAAAAAAAAATTGACTTGGTTCTTCAGAGTTTTTACACTCATTCTAAGACAGAGAGACTAACATCATCACCCCTTGAGGCTTTTTGATAGATGCTTAGTGACTTTCATGCACAAGACACCTAGACAATAATTTGTGGTTTTGATGCTCTCTTGGGGCAAAGGTATAATCTTTCCTGAAGGTATAAGCTTTTCACAATCACTAGGCAGTACTACAGTAGTACAGCAGTAGTGCCAAAGAAGCTGCCTCTCAGAATCTACCAAGACAAAAATGCATATAGGATGGCTTCCAGACTGGCAAATCTATGATTGATCAACTATACTAAGTGAGATAATGGACACTTTCCTAGCAGCTGAACTACAGCTCGGTTTTGCAAGATGTCAAACATTTGTGCACTGTCTGTACATATTAAATTTTAAGCAGTCACTGGCAGAACTGGTTAAAGCAGCAGGCTTTTTTATGACTGAAATCTTTATTGGAGTGGTGTCATGCTCCTTAGCACTCTACTTAATGCCTTGGCATACCAAAACACATAAAGCAAGACAAAAAAGAGAGGGTTTTAAAAATATGCTCAAATTTATGTTAGAATCAGTAGAAAACTTAACTACGCTTAAATAATGTATGAATGGTTATGCTACAGAAAGGTAGGGAGAGATGAAAACCATCAGATTTCCAGATACTAAAAATTTTGGATGGTGAAACTTGAAAGCACTCACTGTACAAAAGAAACTGTATCCAGGTTTAGAGAGAAAAGCAAGGAGGAACAGACCAGAAATGAATTTTGTGAGACTGACCACAAAGGAAAAGCAACTGAAGTAACAAAGGGGTGGGTTGAACTTAATTCTGGTGACACTTTACAATTGTATACATTCAGGCTTAGTTGTTAGCTTTCTTCATGGTCAACCAGTGGATGCTGCAGCAGGAGCACTAAAGGTCTGCTGGAGAGAGGTAGAAACAAGCCATTAGGATACTCTATCCAGTCCTCCCATATTTATAGGATATGACTTCTTGTTACAAACCCCACTTCTTTCTGCTTGGTCTGAAGGAGGGTTTTGATAGGAAATTCAGAGCTGCATCTTCAATCAAGGGCAGCAGCAGGAGGCCTGAAATGAAAAGAGAATGTGTAAGACCTCTTCTGCTGTGTGCTGAGAAGATGCAAAAGAGGCAAACACTTAAGTAGAAGGTAGGAGAGGAGGCAGCTTGACTACAGTCATGTATTTATTTTAGTACAGTTAATTATTGTCATGTAGTTCCCATGAGTTTAACTAGTATGGCAGCAGGATTTCTTTGCCATCTGATTATTTATACATAATGTTGACCAAAATGGAAGCAAATATTTTTCAACCATGCACAGAGATTTTTTGTTCTGGAGTGAAGGTCTTTCCCTTTTGGGGAAAGATCTATGTAAAAAAACAACAACAGATTTATTTGTGACAAATGAAAAGTCTATAACTGATTTTTTTGTGTGACCAAAGACTTGATGCTTGCTCCACTTTTTCATTTGTTTTTTGACTATTCATTTGTTCATACAGGTTCAACTTTTGCCCAGGAGTTGTTTTGTTTTTCTCTTTTCTAAAAGGACTTGTTTTTCTCCTGCAAATAACGTGCACACCTAACTTACAGGAGACTGTAACAGGTCTTGAAGGTACACAGGATTGAAAAGGTTTAAGCTGGGGTATAGACAAGCTCTGACTATTCTTTCCTGCAGGCCTAGGGGGATAAAGTCCCCACCAATGAGCTGTGGGTGGAAAGCACCTGGTTCATTAATTGTTTTACTGAGAACTAGCTTGGCTATCCTTTGGCTTGCACTGAAGTCTAATGAAGTTTGTACATCTCAAAGCTCTAAAGTATGAAATTATATTGTTATTTTAATCCTGTATCCATATGAGCAGCCAGTCTTTTTGTCCATATTTCTCTGCACTGCTGGGCTAGCTGTGGGTTGGGCTGTTTTCTGTTCTATTCCCAGAAAAACACTTCCATTATTAGGAGACATGGTCAGTGGGAGCATGGTCAGTCGAAAGCTGCATAAGTGTGCTTTACCTCTCTAGGGAAATTGTTGTCCTTGTTAAGCCTTTTTCCCTTCAGAGAAGATTTGTGAATGTTTTTCAACATCGCGACTGAATTAAAAGAATAATGTTAATGACAAGTGAAATTACTGAGACACCATAATTTAGATTTAGGTAGACAAATCTTCAAATTACAATTTAAAAACATTAAATATCATAGAGAAATAACCCAAAACCTGAACACATGTAACATCAAAGCTGATACTCTATAGTGAAGAACACATTTATATTCACATTTATATTCTCTAAGCTAGTGAAAATCTAAACACCAAATTCCCTCACATTAAGCAGAGTTATGTATCAAGATAATGGGATGCAAGTCCACATCAGTCTGGTACCATGACTAACAATATCAACAAGCTTTGTTTTAAATGCTTCTGACTTTTGATAGGAAGAAGTAAAACATGATGAAGAAGTGGAAAAATTGCATTAAAAAAATCAAACATTTTCTTTTAGCTAGTCTTTTATATAATGTCAGGTGACTTAGGTTGGATTTCCTTGACCTCTTGGGACATGATGACACAGTTATTTGCCATGAGTCCAAAATTTCATTCACAGACTTTTAACACAGGCTCTCCAGCCTGTGAAGTTGAGTTTTGGTTTATGTAATCATCTCTGCAAGAGCTGGACATACAGCCTACCTCTATTACTCCCACAGATGCTTATAAAAATTAAGACATTGCAGCAAGATTAATCTTTGTGATTTTTTTTTTAATCCTGTCTTCCAAGAAATGGACCTTTTTTTTTGAAAGGTTATATACATGTCCAAGTAAGTTTGAACTTACTAGCTAATTGCAGCTGATTTTTTAAGGGAATGGAAGAGATTGTGAACCTAACAGTAGAGCAAGAAACTCAGCACTGTATCTCACAATGGTCAGGCATATTCAAAAGACACATGGCAGGTTCTTTCCCATCCCATTGACTTACTAATATCAATGTCAATTGCCAATCTTGTCCCATATTTTCTGAATAACTTCTGGATCACTCATTTTGCCCATTGTCTCTTCACTTTCTCTTTCTCTTTCAACCAAGTCAAGCACAACTCAACAAAAAGACAAGTTTCAGCCTCATGCTATCAGTTGCTGTAAAATACAAGATTAAGTCTGAATTCACAAAAAATCTTGCTACTTCATAGGCATGGTGATCTGTTTATTTTTAAAAGGATGGTATAAAAGGATAATTAACCCCCCATATTTCTGTAATCAACTGCATCAACCACAGATGGCAGAAATAATGTGTGATTACCACTTAATAAAAGTTCATGAACACAACCTACCACAACAGGCTGTTGGAACCTGTTGGAACCTATAAAAATACAAAAAAACAAAACAAAACAAAACAGCACAGTGGATTACAGAAGGAAGAGGAGGGTAAATAGAAGAAAGAAGAAGAGGAAGAAGGAGAAGCAGAAGGAGAAGGAGAAGAAGCAGCAGCGGCGGCATCGGATTCTACCTTGAGAATCTGGAAGCTGACTGGGTATGCTGGAGCTAGGAAAAGATCAACACCTCAGTTGACACAAAATGTGCAGACATACCCATAAAAATGTTAGGGAAACTTCTATGAGATGCAATGAAGGCTAGTACCAACCCTCTTCTGCCATCAAGTGCTTTTGGGTGATTTGCCAGTGGACTGGACATCCATGGGGCAGTCCTGGAGTGGGGTCAGCCCTGCAAGAACTATCAGAAATTAAATTGGGTGGAGGAGCAAAACTGAGGCTAAAACTCAAGCTTTCATAGATTTCTGTCGTCAGTGGTCCTGGTGTGTGAGAAGCTTTTGACAGCAAACTGACAAGCAGATTGAGCCACACATCACTGGACTAGATCAAAGCCTTTGTCACCTTAGCTGGCATGGGGACTGCTGAGATACATTTCCTCAGGGAGGGGAACACCTTGTTTGTTTGGACATGGGCATTTTCTTCAATCAAACTAGTATTTCTTCTTTCACTGAGTGCAGGATTCACATGCTCTCATCTCTCTGTGGGGAGTTTTCTTCATATGAATTACAATGGCATCATTGATATGGTGATTTTCTTGGGAAGGTTTGCAGTAGGTTTGCAAGTCAGACAGAAGCCCAAGGTAGCAATCACTTGAGCAACAAATAATAACTTTAATGTCCTGGAATTCTTGTGCTTCATGTTTCAGGAGGAGCATTTATTTATTTATCATTCTGTATGTCACCTACCTACCTCAGATGATAGAGTTAGCTGTTCTGTACAGATGAATTTCAAAAATAAAAGTCTTGCACTTCAAACAGATATTTTTGCATTGTGAAATCCACAATATCTTAAAAGTAAAAATCTTCTTGAACAGAAGACAGTATGGACACTTACTTGACATTGCTTACATCTTATAGTCAGTCAGAGCCTATAATCACAGTCACATTGTGCTATTGCTCATTGACAGGTTGTCTTCTCTGGGACTTAGTCTAAAGGGAAGGTATCTATTCCTGTGCTCCTGAAGACAGTATGATTCTAGTAGTGTCAACAGGAAGTGCAGGGAGATCTACAACTCATTGCCCATTCTCTGTAACAGAAGTTCACACTAAATAATCAGGTTATCTCAGGCAGATGTCTCAAGTGCTCTGATCACTGAGGCCAGCACATACTGACTTCAGTGGTTTTGGACTAAATTCCTTCTTTTCTGTCAGTGGAAATATGAAACTGGATATTTAGTAGCCTCCTAGTGACCTGTGATCTTTAGCATTCCAAGACAGAGGACAGAAAAGGAGAGTAGAAATATTTCCCCCAAATTGCTTGTAAGTGGGTTTTCTTCACTCTAAAAAGTCCTTGCAGGACTTCATATGCTTTGTCACTAGTTCAGCTGATGGTGAAACAAGATTCACCTGTGGTCTACTAACACAGGAACTGAGTATATGTGTTAGAACTTGAGCAACAAGTCAAATTCAGATTTCAACATTTCATAGATAGGTACTTCATAGAGACAACCACAACACAAAATGTCAGGAAAACCCCAAGAACTGACAAAATCAAAGAGTGACTTGTTCTGTCAAAGCAAGTGTAAGTAAGAAAGTGCAACTTGTAGTTTTTTTTTTTTTTTTTGTTTGTTTGTTTGTTTTGTTTTGTTTTGTTTTGTTTTGTTTTTGGTGTGAGTGTGGGTATAATTCCATTTGAAAGACCAAAAATTAGGCTTTTCAAAAATAGGGAAAAAATTGCCCCTTTGAATGGTAGCACTTATATCTGTGACACAGGGCTCTCTTAAAAGTGATTTGCCAAGTTGTCTTGGGTGTATATTCCAGCTGTACATTGAACTACTCACAGCTGTAAGGTATGCTACACATTTTTCACATCACATGGTTCTGCAATGCTGTAAGTACTTACTAATGCAAGTTGTTCTAAATGACCTCTCAAGCAAATAAGACTAACTTTCTTAAACATCTTGATGTTTTCCATGAATATTGTAGTGCAGCCATGTACAAAGTGTGCATCCAATGGCCTAACTTATTTTACATTTCTTTTATTAAAATGATGCTTCATGTAGACTCTTAAATAAATATATTCTGGGTATATACTGATTTATAAACTTGGTTAATATATTAAATTTATCTAGATTTTTATAAATGTGCTGCTATGAAGCTTGTTAAAATAATAAATTAATTTTAAAATGGTAGTTGCACCAGTGTATCTATTGTTTAACTTAAGACAACGCAGAAGATAGTATACATCTAAAAAGTCAAGGGATAGCAACCAAATGCACATGGATTACCAAAGTATCCCTTTTAAAAAAATCACAACTGGCTTTCTAATTGTCTCTGTGTTAGATGCTAGATATTTTTAGATATTGTTTATCACAGAATAGGCCCACTCAGGGTGTAAAAGGTGAATGTGTGGCTTTCTCAAAGTCCTATGCAATAATTCCTATATAAACTCTGAAAATAGAACTGATAATATGTCAATGATTACAATACAAAGAAGTTAAATATTACAGCTAATTTTCTCACTGAAATCTAATCCATGGATTAGCAACAATGGGAAATCTGTTTTATTTGCATTTAATTTGTACCTTCACACTATTATCTCCCATGTTTTAGTTTCAGGAAATGTGGTTCAGGCTATTATAACCACATTTCATGCTGCAGTTGCACTGTTATTTGAGCTCTATGCTAGGAATGACTTACTGAAAAAATAAAGCCAGCATACTTTATTTTAATTATACTAGAGCTGTGTCTAAGTACAAAAAAATAGTAGAGCATATATTTAATATGGAGCATGGATTAACAGTTTTATGAGACATAAAATCTATTTATATCATTTTCTATTTACAAATCAGTTATATATCTTTCAACAAAACAAATTCCTATAGTGTAAAAATGAATAAGGAGAACATCAAACTAGCAATCATGTAAGCAGTAAATAACATCTTAATTGGCCTGGAATGCTGGAGCTTGATTTTTTTGGAACTAGGTTTTATTTATTGATGTATATGGCATATTTATCTTTCCAGTGATTTGTACAAGTCTATACCCTTTCCTCAATATTAGATCCATGTATGGCTTTATACTGCAAATCCCATTTGGGGAAAGAGCCAAGTAAGAGAAGAATCGTTGCTTCTGGAAAAGCCATCCATTTAAAAACTTTCACTGAGGCAAGGATAACTTCATATTTTTTATACTTTGTCTTCTGATAAAAAAGAAAGGGGCAGAGGGAGAGGGAAGAAATGCTGTTATTATGCAGTTGCCAACCAATGAATGTTTCAACAGTTCTTTACTCTTTGCTGGTTTGGCAGTGACAAGAAAACAAGGAAGGATCCCATGTGCAGGGGGAAATATCTTTTAAATGTTCCTGCCTATGTTCCTTTCACCAGCAAGACTAGCAGGCAGAAGTGGGTGTGGTGGGCCTTATACAGGGTCCGCAGTCTCTGAGTTTGGTTCTTCTCAGGAGCATTTGTGCAGATTTGTTCTGAACACCCACACCACACTCCAAGCCACATGGCACTTCTCCCCACGCTTTGCACAATTCCCTGCAGCTGAGAACTGGCAAATTCAGTCTTCCTCCACCAAGGCGTCTCCTGGGGAATTCTCCTCCTTGCTGAAACATAGATATCTGCTGCTAAGTCAGTATACTTGAGGAAGACAGAAATTTATCAATGACTGTCTTCTTTCTTATAAAAATGTAGCTGAAAATGTCATAGTGGAGATAAAGTTCAGTTGCTTTGCTTAGGATTGTAAAAGTGTGGTCCTTAAAATTGCTTCTGCTGTTGACGGTGGAAAAAAACAGTTTACAAACAGCAGTGTTGCACTTGCCCATCTTCTCCTTTTATGAAAGTGATGCTATAAACACAGAAAAGATCGTGTTCTGAGAGCTGTCATTGCTCTAGTATAACCTTAGCTGTCTGGAAATGAGCTAATTAAATTTTTTGGTGTGTCTTTTAGAGAATACATTTGCATTTGACATAATTAGTGGTAGGCAGATCCAGCTATATCCAGGGGGAATCTCAAGACAACTGCTTTGCTGACTATTAGTGCCTAATTTCTGAATGTCAAATCCTGCACATCTTAATTTCTAGAGAATAAGCTCAATTGAACTTGCTCCCCAGTTATGCAAAAACTGTTCAGATAAAACCAAGTGGACACGAATGTAATGAATGTGGTTATTAAATTGTTTCAATTGAAAGAACCCTATTCTTATACCATCATAATGGGAACAATTTATCCCCACTGATCAGCCTGTCTCTTTTTTCTGAGCTCTCTTTGATCTTGAAGCATATTGCAGTGGTGTGTCCTATTGAAAAGCAAAACTGGGGCAATTTTAATGCTTTTGTACCTTACCAGTGCTCTATTTTTTCGTTGTTTAAAAATAGCTGTTAATTATAAGTGCAGTTTAAATGTCTCAAGTGACCCAGAAATGCAGGTTGGAATGAGACAGATTGTGTGTCTCATATAAAACAGATGTACTTTCACAGAGCATCCTGAATTCAGCCCTCAATATATAACCTTCTCTAAGGTTATTTCAGTCAGGTATTGAGCTTGTCTAGCTTTTGGATATAAAATTCCACACATTTTGAACAATGAAGACAAAACTTAATCTATATTTACCTCAAGAATAAAACCCCTCTTTTTCTGAGTGGGTGTGTTTTGCTGGTGGTGCTTGATGGGATGAGGACATTTCCCTTCGACTCCAGAGGGAAGTACACCTCATTTAATCTCCACCTCTTCTAGCTCTTAGTGTAATAAACCTCATGCCCTTAAAGAACATTTGTGGTAATAAACATTCAGGAGATCTTCATATTTTGATTGGATTAAGCACTGCACAAGTACCAGCCATACCTTGCAGATATAAAACTTCAAGCTTCTGTATTTTGAGTGACTCAAACTAGTTTTTAGTTTTCTCTTCTGCCAACAATTGCTTTTAATTTCTGTCTGTGACGAGGTTCACCAATAGAAGTTTGAAAATTTGGGTGCAAATAAATTAAGGCAAGACAGTGATTTACTGGAAGGCCTGAACAAATAATTTATTTTTATGTCTATTTATTCATATGTTGTTAGACAGCAACTTACAGACATTTCAATTCATCGTCAAGACTTGGTTTCAGCTTTCTAATTAGAATAAGCTGTCAAGTGCATTGAGTTTGCTGAGCTCTCCTATGTCCCTGAAGATCAGTGGTACATATTTCAAAGCCACCACCACCTCATGAAACTGAATGGGTTGATGGTGAAGGAAGCCAAGGATCAACCAAGCTTGGATTGTACACTGAGATCTCAGTCATTAGCAGAGACTGACAGACATCCAGCTAAGGGCTGAAAACTGCAGGAATAATTAGTCTGTGAGTATGGAGGAACCTGCCTGCTCTGGAGATGAGCAGCAAACCTGGTTCACAAGAACGTTTTTAACCTTTTTCTCTCTTTTTGGCTATTAAGTATCATATACATTTTTTTCTTCATGTCAGCTAAGAATGAGATGGAAAAAAAAAAGAAAACAAAGGAAAAGGAGATAATAATCCCTCAGGATATCCAATTTCTTTGGATAATAAAAGCTTTTTCTTAAAAGACTCAGAATTTTATGGCTCATGTTCAGACACATCCTCACATATAAGAAATACACATGATGAATAGAGGAAAATCCTCATTTGATAGTGGGAACAAGTATACTATTTTGTTTCCCAGTCTCTGGGAAATAATTTTCAATTCAATACTTAGAAAACTTCTCCTGAATCTCTGAAGACATTAAAAAAATATAATATATTACAATACTGTGAGTTCAAGAAAAGCCACAGACCTCACTCTTTTCTAACATAAGTCTCTAAAAGACCACATTGATTATATCTGCCCTTGGAAACTTTCTATAACTTTTGTTATGGAAACAAGAGTGCTTCCTTTAATTATTCCAACTTTTAATATTTAATGCTATCACAATGGAAAAAACCAGATTTGATAGTAGCTGACATGAAAGCACATATTATATTGGAAATAAGAAAACTGAAATTAGGAAAAAGCATTCATCAGTTATCACTATCTTTCCACCTTTTGAGGACAATATTTTGATGCATCAAGGATTCTCAAGGCAGAGATATCAAGAGAAAAATTGCAATTAAAACTCCATGGGCTTTGTTTTAGCTTCTAAATTTTCACATTGTTATTTTGTGAAGCACGAGGCAAGGACTGAACCTCAGTTTAAACTGAGTTTAACTCATCTGCATGAGTTAATCACCTCTTTGACAAAGTAGTGCATACTCAGACTCAAGCATATACTTTGAATTGAGTGCTATCCTGATGTGGGATGGATACACACTTCAAAGTTCTCCAGCAATGGGAACATTAATTTGAATTTAGGTAAAAATATTTTAACTGGACTCAATACCTTCTAAAGTGAGTTAAGCAGGGACAACTGTACTGATAGAGCTGTGCTCAGTTCAAGAAAGCTTTATTTCAAGGTGATTTGGGCCAATATTAATTTATGCGCTTTTATTTTAAATTTCCATTCTCCAATGGATGACAGTGACAATGTTACTATACTAAAATCAATGCAGTTTGATATATGCAATAACAACAATTATGTGGTACAACCCAGCCCTCCCCAGCCTTCCCCTCCCCTCACACTCCCACCTCTGCACACACACAAAGGTTAAGCAATCAGCTTAGGTAAGGTTCTCATGTTTTGCTTTTCATAGAAATTGGCAAAACACAAAATTTGTGTCTCTGAAATGAGAGAATAACCTTATAGAAGTTGAGTGGGTCACAACACATGAGGAGCAATCATGGAGCAACAACTCTCTAAAGAGGCAGAAGTCACAAAAACTTTTCTGAAATCCACAAAAAAGACTGTACAGGTGTTCTAAATAAGAAACAAAAAGATAAAAGAAAACAGACGGAGAGGTTAATAGCCAGCAGTGATAGAGGACTGCTGCTTTACATGTACTTTCAGTCCCAAACAGGTCTTTGTTGAACTGCTGAGCTGGTTTTATGGACTAGTAGTTCTATCCAGATTTGGAAAAGTTCATGCAAATATACTGAGTTTTTGTGTTGGTAACATTAGTGAGACTTTTTTAAAGTCTGATAATTTTTTATTTTCAGTAAATTCCATTTGTCAGGTAAAAAATCCCACTGTGCCATTATGCTTTCTGGGAATAGAAGTGTTATATTTTCTTCCTTTAGTTCAGACATAAAACAGAGCAGCTGTATGTTGCACATCAGACAGAACAAATACATGCATATAAATGCTTCCTTTGTTCAGTCTTTGCATTTGATGACATGAACTGCAATGAGTGAACCTAAATATCCCTCAGCTTCAGAGAGGGATCCAATGATTTTAATATCTATGATCCCTCCAATGAAGCCATCTTTCCACTCAGGATTAATAAAGATTTTGCTGTCATTCTTTGTTGCATTTCAGACACCACATGACTGAAGGCCTTTGGAGGAGGTCCAGAGGAGCGGAACAAGAACAAGGCCAGAGAAACATGATCCATGAAGAAACTCCAAAGAGAGGTTGATCAGCCTCTAGAAATGAAGACTGTCAAGAAATATGGTCACAATGTTCCCCTGCTGAAAATTCTGTCCCAAAGAACAGTGAGATTTGTTCTCTCTAAACACAAAAATATGTAGAAAAATTACTTATAGGCTTGAGCTGCAGGAAGGTGCAATCAGGCTGGATGCTGCAGTTTTTTGGGGGGATGGTTGTGGGAAGATACTACAACTTAAATGTGATAAAGTGTTAAAGGCAGCTTTGGCAGAAAGAGCTTGGCAATGCATTGGAAACGTTTACAAACCTTTAACTTTTTCTTCTAATTAGTCTCTACATTTACTTTCCCTGTAACTCATTCCATTTTTTCCTACTAAAAGACTTCCAAATGAAGGTTTATTGTCTTCCACAAAAGTGCATTTATCAATGTGCTGCTGTTTTCCTCTCTTCCTCTTCCCTTGTGCAGTTTTTCATCTCTTTGTTGCACCTACCCATGGAGATCCAATCAACCAATAAAATAAGTTGAAAAAGTACAATATAAAGAGATAAATTTGATTTTTGGTGGACCAAGAACCTGTCTCTATCTGTGTTTATAAGTATCTCATAATTAATTTTTTTTATTTCACATTTTACACATAAACCCAAACTTGCTGATCCTAAAACTGATGCCAATATTTCAGCTGAAGTTATATTCATCTTAGTTTTGCAGTTTTAACTGCTTTATGCTATATTTTCCTAATGACACTACTATTTTGCTTTCATTTCTTGCCCACAAATTCCTTGGCATGCAGTGATGAGAAGCTTGGATCCAATTTCATGCTTATGTTATGGTAATTCCAAAACTGTTTCATGTAAACTGAACAAACTCTCCTTACGGGAGGTACAGAAATAGGATCCTTTCCAGACAGCGTCCTAATGGGCAAGCTTCTTTTGTCTGTCTGTATTTCCTACTCTTTGCTTTCTTTGTCATACTTTGCCTCGTAGTCTGTAGTTCAATGAATTTTATTCTTGGTGATAGACATGCTTCAATAGAAAATTAAGAAAATTTTCTGAATAAGGGTTTGCATGGTAGATAAGGCCTTTTTTTTTTTTTTTTTCAAGGAAGAGGTTTTTAGTACAAGAAGTAAAAGATAGATTTCAGATAGGGTAGGCTTCCCATTACAAACCTATTGCAGAAATAGAAGGGAAAACCGCCTCTCCATTGGCCCTGGAAAGAATGAACACACATTACACACATTGGTTGCTTGCCTTAGGCTCTTTAGCTTGTTTTTTTTAAATTTAGATGTACAACAGAGATACTGGTGATAGCAACTCACATCCATAGAAATTTAAGGAACTGTAGCTGGAGCAAATACATTTTAGGAGAAACCAAATTACCTGTTACAGTGCTCAAACACCAAGTTGCCTCAGGTGCTAGGTGGAGACAAAGTCAGAGAATCTGTGACATGCTCTACCACTGGACCATACTGAACAACTGGGCTTTGATTAAAAAAAATATTTAGTTACATGCATATTTTTAAATTCTTATATGAAGTGGATATATCCACTGCATAGCCCCATTTCCCTGGGCTTGTGCTTTGTGCTCCCACTCGTTGCATCCCATGGCTGCTGCCAGCACTGGTACTCAATTCAGTGCTATCATCCACAGATTTATCAGGTGGTGTTTGCCATTAGGAAGAGAGCTGTAGGCAGAACTGCCAAGAGGATGCTGCTTATTACATCTTTTGCTGTATTGGCCCTATTTGAGACCAAAAGTACAGGAAAAAAAACCCCTTCAATAAAGCTGCTGCATAATTCTTCTGTAAATAATATTCCATTCAAAATAGCCGGGAAATTTTGCTGCCCATATCTTGTACCATGCTACCCTTTGAGGCAAACCTGTGTAAAGCTCAGGATATTTTCCTAGTTTCTAAATCCACACTAATCACTGAGGAGGTAGGAAAGAAGACATTCTTTCTGAATTTCTGATTCCTGGCCCTTTACTCCAAATCCATTAATACATAGGGATTTAGCACGATTGGACCTGCTGGTAGCCAATTAATTGACTGACTCTGTAGCTGGTGATAAGGAAAATGATTCCACTACAATTCAAGCACTTTATTACATCCTGCTCCAAGTCAACATTATATATATTTTCTAAATTTCAAGATGGAAAACATGGCTTCAGTCAGAAGATAAAAGCCTTCTACACAGGAAATTGTAATACAGTCCTTTATATTTTTATGTAAACTGAAGTTAGAAGACAGTTTGCTTCTGTCACAATTCTTTGCTGCCACAAGGGAAAACTTACTTATTTGGTGGCAGGAAAAGGAGTCCCTTCTCAGAGGTCAGTTTAATTAGTATACCTCATTGTAAATTAACTTAATTGATTTAGCTTTGAATTGTGTTACTTGTGAATTTTATCCATAAAGTGTATGTGTAAAGATGCAAGAAACATTCCCATTTCTTAAATAGTAGAGAAAATGTGATACAGTGAATTAGTTTCAATTTGATTTGCTGACTTGCAGAGAAACTTTGGATCAATCATGTAACTCTTCTGCACCTGATTTTTCTTCTTTAAAATTATGATAATTAAAGCCTAGAATACCTTGTAAAGGGGTTCAGACAGAGATAAAAAATAAAAGCAAAATGATGCTAGTTCCAAAGAACCAGTTGAGGTTGGATTACTGAACTCCCGTAAGATATAAACGAGGAATTTTTTACTTCTAATCATAGCTAATTGCAACAAGACTGTGATGAAAGTAATGAGAAGTTTAGGAAAATTTGATATGACAGTGTGAGAGGAGACTGAAAAGATTGAATAGATTAGAGGGAAAATGGAAATAAAACTTGATCTTGTTCTCCCTGGAGTCAATGACGAAATTCTCATTGACTTCATGAAGCACAAATACCCAGATTCAGAGGATGACCAAACAATATAAATATATATACATAAATAAAAGGTTTGGAGGCAGTCAATTCCTTAAGGTAAAGAAATGTCCTATCAGTGAAACTGCAATGGAGGCTCCTTAGAGGAAACAGAGAAATTCCTGTCCTTATGCAAAACTTCTGACAATTCAGCGCTGTACAAAGATGAACAGATCAGAAAAAACAGAGAAAATTTAAAGATATCTACAACAACATATAAAAAGGATTCCTAAGCTAAGAAAATTGACATATTATAGGACATAGCTGAAATTCAGAACTGTGTTGAAATTAAGCCTAGAATTTTGTAGAAACTATGCCTAAGGTAAATTCCCTATTTTGCGATTTTATGCAGGTTTGGCTGTTTTGCCACTATCAAGGCCTGAGAAGACAATTTCACCTATTTTCTGTTCCCATGCATTCATCATTAGGCAGTGTTCTTCTTTTCTGTCCTTTTCGGACAGGTTATGTATAATGGATTTATTCCAGTTGTTGAGAGCAGGAAGTATGGCAGATATCATAGTTAAACATGTAATAAAAGGAGTTACTTAATATTTGTTTCCTATGCATCACTGTTTGGCTCCTACATAAACTTTTCATTTTTAGACTAACTTTTGGAAGCCATTGGTTTGTGTTGGTGTCATGGGAACTTGGATCTTACATGTGGAACTGCTTGAAGTGTGTGGGACTGACACATAGCCAGGTATTTCCATACAACCACTGTTACAACTTCTCTCAACCACAGTGATAATAACGACTGAATTAGACACTTCAATCAGACTACAGGGAAACAAATGCATCCTCCAAAACATTATATTATTGTCTTTGGATTTTTCCCTTTTCCAATTGCTCAAAAATTTAAAATATTTTCCCCTAAGTATTTAACATAAATAAATAGTTTTTTCCATGTAATTTGTACATTGAAGGGGTTCAAAAAATCTTGTTTGGATGACATATAAAAAGATGGTGATAATGCTTTGGAATTATATTTTTTAAAATGTTACTGTGAAAGTTTTCAAATTATTTCTGTGGGAGGAGAAAGGAAGAACAGTTAAACTAATAGTTAAATGGAAACTACTCAAGCATCTAAATTTTACAGTATTTATCTTTACCACAAAGCCATGGAACTCATTATCACAGAGTATATTGTCAAAGGTGTAACAGAAAACATAGGAATTTGATAAAATTTGTTGGGAGTCAACTTGATAATTGAAGGTTGAAATATGCAGGTCTCAGAGTTGCCCAGGTGATTCGGGAGTCTACATCCTGTGTGCATGTGGGGAAGGATATCCCTCCTTGCCTCACTAGACTCCTCTTTTCATAGGAGACTGACAGCTCTTGGGAAAGAGTGTAGTGCTTAAGTCAGTATGGTCCTTCTGAATCACTTACATTGTGCTGTCTCTAAGTCCATTAAAACCTGAATATTGCACAGGAAGATAGGTGCAAGGATGCCCAGGGAGAGAGCGAGTGGCGAGAAGTAATGACATGCTGAGGAGTTTGGAGGAGGCAGAAATCAATATTCACTTGATGACTGTGTGGTACCTCAGGTGAAGAAATAAGCAAGAAATGATAGAAGGCGCTTTAAATAACTTGTTCACTAATTTTGAACAAGGCGTCTCCTTCCTACTTCCCTCTCCTCACCAGCAACTTACAAAATTTGACAAATTTTACAAGATAGGGGCATTAAATACATGAGAGAATAAAGGTGAAGTCTCTCTGAATAAAGCATGACATGCAGAATTTTACAGGTGAAGCACAGCTGAAGAGACAGAAACACCTTTTAGCTTGCAATAAAGACCAGCATGCTTTAAGGGAGTTCATCCAGTCCTAGGAAGCATAAGACAGAAGTAAGGGCAAGATTTTCCAGAGAGCTCTGTACAGCTGCCAGAACATTAAACCTGTGTGCAATCAGAAAGTAGAGGTGGAAAATAACTTCACAGAACTGTCTCAATTTAATTAGTCTTATATGAAATAATATTTATAGTCAGGAGGCTTGGATAGGTACAAGCAAATCACTGTCTTCAATCAGTAGTTTAGGAAGAGTGTTATCTTAGATCCTCCTAAATATGCTGACATAAACACATGAGCATCCAAGAAAACCTCTTTTGAAATTGAAGGCAGTGCTTAACAGTGATTCTAATATAAGGAATTTTAAATAATTTGTTTTATGGAACTCTGTTTATGAACAAAATGAAAAAAAACCCACCCCAAACTACCTAGAAATAATAGGACATGGTAGGCATGAAGGGTCTGATTTAGCAGCATTTGTGAAACCAGCTTCACTGAAGCCATGTGAATATGTTGAGGATTGCAAGTCTGGGTCTGCAGGAAGAATTTGAAAAATAGTGTAAAATCCAGATATAAATGGTCCTCAGTGAAATTCTCAGGCAAAAAAAAAAAAAAAAAGAAAAAAAAAAAAAAAAAGAAAAAGAAAAAAAAAAGAAAAAAAGAATATATCAGCTGGCACACACAAACCTTCTCAACTTCTGCTTAGTCCAGTTACTAACCATTAGACTTGGCAAAATCTCACATGCTTCTTTAAGGAAAACATATGAGCTGAAACATGACCCACTCAAATAATGAGAATTAGGGTCCTCAGAATGTTTTCCATGTTCATAAATGGGAAGGATCTCTTCAAAACTGGGGGAAGAAAAGATAACTTATAAAAGATAAGCCATGTCATTTGTGAATGAACAGGTAGTAAAACAAGAAGTCATCACTCATCAGAACACTTGTCATTGTGATGCGTCATTTCTCTCAATTAAAATGAAGTTTGACTAAAATACAGGCTCATACTCCATTGCACTCTCCAGCTGCACTGGTTTTACAAGGCTGCAAGTCACTCGAGTTAGCCTGGGATCAAAGCTGGCCCCTGACTTTTTCTTTTCCTTTATCTATGAAAATGAGTTGTTTCCAACTTAGACTTAAACATTGTAAGATTTGATAAATGAGTATTAACCTGAGGTCTCTTGTTAATTGGGATCAAACATACATCTTCTGAAGATATTTGGGGACTGAGACTCATTCCAGGAAATATTAATTAATTCAGTGCCTAACTACTTGGAGGATAGAGTCCTCTGGCCATACATTGGAAGTACAAAAACTCTTCTCATAAAATACTCTGTCCTTCAGCATAACAGAAGCTGCCTCAAACCCCACTGAAGATTTTTTTTTAAACACTATATTTCTTTACAAATTCTTCATACCATTCAAATGCTGTTATTACTCAGAAATACTTCAGTTTAGGAGCACTGTATTGTACAATATAAAGAGCTGCTGCATAAAAGCTGGATCATTGTGAGATCCTACTGGATCTGCATTCTTACCCAACAGTGAATGGGAGAGTGAAGAATTCTCTTTCTTTGAGGAAAAACTCAAATTACCCTGCATTTTATCCTGAACATGGTTGGGTCGTGATTTAGTGATTACTGCATTTGAAGTTCTCAGGAAAATCTACTTGGTGATAATTTGTTCATACACTCAGATCTTCAGTTGTTGGCATTCTGAAGTTGAAGATCAAAATAGCTTAATGCTGTAAGCATCTCAGTCAAGCTAAAAGTGCATTTTGTAAAATTCTTGCTTTTTTATTGCTTATTTGCCTAGTCACCTTCACTAAGTATTAAGTAAATTAACAGATTTAAATTAATAGAGAAGGAGTTAAATGTTGTCAATGAGATGGTCATTTAAACAAAAGAGTAGCAATTAGAAATCAGAAAAACATTACTTTCTTTTATTCCTTTTTAGGAAGTTTTTATTTCTTTTGGCCATTCAAATATAAGCCAAACCAGAACTTCTTAAAACAATACAAAGCAGAGCAAACCCCCAATTTTTTAAAGCTATATTCTTTATACAGTTAGTATAAACAGAACAGTTAGTTCCCTCTATGAAGAATCCTCCATTTCAGAGACCCTTCCTGGATTTTACAGAATAGTTGAACTTATTTTCAAGTGACCTGTAACTTTGTTAAGGATATAAAAGTAATTGGATAATACATTTACCATTTAATAAATTGAAAAATGTATTTTAACAGCATAAGTATAGCTTACTCAGCACTTCCCTCCCCACTTTAATAGCCTTTTCTTTTTCAATAAAAACACAGAAGCCCTGGTTTTGTATTATACTACAACAGGCTTGCGATTGATTTGAACAGGAGAGACTGAGATGAGCAGGAGAGACTGTTGTCAGAAGGAATGAGCACAATCAGCCCTGGCCTCACTGCCCTGTGAAGGCAGGAATGGCAACCAACCAACGAATATGATTTACTGAGCCAGACCTACCTTCAGACTGCTGGCCAGATGAAACACATATACAAGCCTGCCCATTGGAGAGACAGGCTTGGGCATTATTTAATGCCAGAGATTTTTTTGGGAATGGGACCAAAAACGTCTTCCGTGGGAGGAAATCTGAGAGGAAATTGCTTGTTACACAGAAAAAGTGAGAAGGAATTGAGCTGTGAAGGTGAGGATATGGCTGGCGAGGAGGAGAAGAAGGTTTGTGTACAATATATAGAGAGGAAAGGAGCTGCTGGAGTTGGATGTATCAACCAGCCAGCACAGATAAGGAGGAAGTACAGTCGGTGTGGAAGGTAAACAGTTCATGATTGAAAAGTACAGTCTTGCCAAGAGTAATAATTTACAGATAATTAAAGAAAAAAAGGTTAGCATAAATATGGGAAAAACTACGAAAGTCTCAAAGCAGACTTAAAAATACCCATTAATCTTATGATTCAGCATATTACAGTTGACAGTAACCAGGAAGAAGACAGACAGACATTACATAATTAAGTTTCAGACAATCTACTGTTTAGTAAGTGTTATCACTCAAATTTTTATGTTAACTTGGGCAGTAGAGGTTGCCTTTATCCCAGAATTACATCACAAATTCAGTGTTTGAATCTGCCACTTACTGAGAAAACCTGCTGAATACTACTGGTTCCAGGGACCACTAGTATTCATGGAATCAGCAAGGAATTTAAAACCCTCACATTTTTACATAAAGAATCCAAAGGAGACAAAAGTGTTATAGCAGGAAAAATCTTGCATAAGAATATGTTTTCCAGGTCAATTTAAAGTATTGTGAGGAAGCTTCTAATATTGTACCTGATCTGTAGATGAAACTGGTAACATGAATCTCTGGAGCTTCATCTCAAATACTTAAAATTGCATGAATTGGTACTGGGAAGAATGATGTTTTTATCAAAACAATTTCAAAAACGGCAGGAATGCCAGGAAGTAACCTAGAGACTCTGCATACCCCTATGCTGTATAATAGATGTTTTACAGTTAAAAAAAGTATAGCAAATGGTATAAAATATGGTACTCGGACTTCTCTCCACCCCTCTATGACTGGTCAGTGGCAAAATCCTTTTGCATCTAGAAAGTAACCCAGAAGAAATATATGTTACTATGTGTGATTCCCTTAGGATGTTAAGAAAATTAAACAGATTTGTTCTCCTTTCTATGAGGAGACTTTTGTTTTTCACTAAAATACTAGGAGAATGAGCATCCTTACTGTATCTTAATAGGAAATAATGACAGAGACAATTTCTCGTAATATTTCAATGTTCAGAGTAACAAAGGTTTGTTACTGAATATATACACACTTATTTTTTTAAACACAATTTTTGACTTGGAAAATACACTATCAGTAAATGGCCCCTTCTTCCTACACATTCAAATTCCATTGGTGCTTAAAAGAAGGTTTAATTCTTTTATCTCTGGAAGATAAAGATAAAACCATTTTCTGACACACAGATCATCTTTTTGTGGCATCTTAAAGAAATATGTAGAAGAAAGAGGGAGAGTGTGGGCATGTCAGTTTCTTACCTAGCATGTCCCAAACCCAAAGGTAATAGATGATTTCCTACTGAAATGGTATGCTAAAACACCTTATTTTTTGTGTGTGTTGCACAGGGAATGTTTGCTTGCATTAGTGCTTATGGTGTATACATGCTTGAACTGCTTCACAGTCCCTTTGCCTATTCACTAGGGTGGTAGCTAGTGAGGCAATCAAATGGTGGCCAGTCCCATAACGCTCCTTTGAACAAGGTTTCACAGAGATGACATCTGTTGTGCATACGACCCATTTTTTCAAGCACTAAAAGAGGTGTTACTAACATTCCACTTCCTCATGCAAGTTTCTAGGTTCCTTAAATTCAGTATGAATTCCATCATAAATAGCACAGTTTTCTTTGTGAACACATGTAGTTTTATTTGGGTATTAAGAAAATCTTGAAATTCATGCATCTGGACTGGATAAGACATGTCTCCATTTCTAGGGCCTAAATAAATATTGTTCTAGGGGAGATTCATTGGAATCAACAATTGAGAAAACTGAGTCTGCTGGAGGCAAATGTATTTCCTATTTCTTGCCTACAGTATTAGTAAGTGAGGTGTGAAATTTGCACTTTAATGACATGGTATTTGCAAGTAACTCAAAGCAAAATATTTGTGCAACGTTCTGCTCATCTTACTCACTCCATTAGTCCTACCACCTTCAAGGAGACTAGTGCTGTGCATACAGCAAGTGGGATTTTGATCTTCATTCTATTTCAGTCTGCTGCAGTTTGGTTTTGCACTATGACAGACCAGAGAGATATGCATTCTGTAAGTTTAGATGGTATTGACTTTCCCTAGTTCTAACTGCTGTTAATTTTCAAATTGGTGCTGAGGCCTTGTACACCAGTTTTGTATCTACAGCTGAGGCTGGTGTTTTGTTCCTCAAATGTACGGACATTGGAGGAATCCTATTTTCCAACCTGCTTTGGGTTTACCTTGTTACCTAACTGAAGAAAAAACTTGATGGCCTCATTTTCTGCAGGGTCAGTGGTAAGAAGATATTATGGCAATATATAAGGGGTTTTCAGACTATACTAGACAGGACTGCTGCAAGAGAAATCAGAAAAGAACCTCCACTTAAATAAGCAAGAGAGAAATGGCTGAATCCATGCACAGTCTGTATGAATTTCTCTGTGCTGACAGAGAAATGTGTGTTTATAAATGCAATGAGGCCAGTGGCCACCCAGTAATTCCCACTGCTAAGAAAGCACCCAATACCAAGCAACATTGTGTAGTAGAAGGCCAGTGTTGTGGAGACTGAATGCACTTCTGAGGAGGGAGATCTTTCCACAGAAAGGCTACAGCCTTCTTATTAAATAATAATTTACAAAAGATTTTAACCCCTGTGGGTTTCTACAGCATCTTGACATAAGTTGTCAAAGATTTCTTTTATAAGGCGCTTTCAAATATTAATCTACTTAGTCAATATCTTACACTTCTGCATATGTATGTGACGGTTTCTAATTTCAGCTTTAAATATGTATAAAATTTATTCTGACTTTCCTATCACAGTGCTCTTCACTTCAATTTTCAGCAGAGTGACTGCAGTGGGTGACTATTGCAAGGGCACACTGAGATAAGAGCAACTGCTGCTGAGCCTTTCAGTAGCAAGTGCCTCTAAGCCAGAGCTCTACCGAGCAGCAGCTCGGATGGGCCAAGGCAGCTGACTCAGGCAACAAAACTTGAAAGATCATTATAATAAATGAATTCAGACCTTGAGTGGGCTGACAGTGGTGGATTTACAAATCCCTTCTAAAACACACAGGACTGATACTGTACTTTAATTAGCCACCCAGTTGATTTACAGCTTCCAAAAGTAGATGTTGTAACATGCAGAGATACTGAATGGCACCTTTGCAAGAGCCACTCCTCAGGCTGGTAAAACCACTTCAGGTTTCCAGGTTGGTTATTTGTCCAGCCTACAGTATCTGGTGACTTCTGGTAATGAATTTTTTGTTTGTTTTATAAGGAGTTTTATTCAAAGCTTTTAAGAGCCTTGCCAGCACTTAAGTGAGCACAGCTCACAGTGTAAAATAAAAGGTAGAGCAGTTAATGGTCAAGGTGTGCCAACAACTGCAAGTTTAGAAGTTTCAAAACTCTAAGATGATATATCACTTAGTTCACATTAGTAAATAATTCTGCAGGTTTAATCTGAATGCTGCATACTGAAATGTTAATGTGCTTTTGGGTCTGATGAGCTCACAAAGGAGTGATGCCAGCATTGTGTTGGCAGTGACGCTGCCGATAGTAACTACTCTGATTTTCACTTACATGTCCAGGACAAAGGAAAAAAAAAAGAAAAAAAAAAAAAAAGAAGAAAAGAAAAAAGAAATGACAAAAGAAAAAAGAAAAAAATAGAAAAAAGAAAAAAGAAAAAAAGAAAGTAAAAAATGAAAAATGAAAACTAAAAAATATGAAAAAAGAAAAATGAAAAAAAAAGAAAAAAGAAAACAGCTGCTTGTTTTTTTTTAACAGGAACAGACTGTACTAAAAGTCTATAGGCACATGAATTATCTTTCTTATTTGATTCGTTATGAACTTTATTAATACCCATCTCCTTTGCTCCTTGATTTGGCTGAGCATGTGTACTCTAAGCAGAATACAGACCCTACCTCCTGCTCCTATTAGGCACCCTGTCTCCAAACCCTTGGAGCCTTTGAAAAATACAAGTTTGACACCAGCTTGTGTTTTTGATACTTGTCAACGTACACATAATGATTAAAAGTGCACCATAATTGAAGCAAAAATACAAACTCACTTTGAATTAGTGATTATCACTGTCTTCTAGATTGAGTATTTCACGCTTAGGACAAGAAAGAAAGATGACAAAAAAAATCACTAAAACTATCTGCAATGTGGATATTGCTTAACAAATCATATTGAATGTTGTTTTTCCTCTCATTTAAACACTACTACAACCACTGACGGGAACACGTACAACACATACCAACAGGTTCCCATATCACCAGGAGAACAATGGACTTAGAATGCAATATCCATGGTTGCCCATCCATTCCTATATCTTGAGTTTGCTTCTTGCAACCACTGCTCTATTGGGAATGTACCTTTGGAACTTTGTGGGATGAACAGTGAACAGTGGAACAGAAACTTTTGCCAGAACGCCTTCTTTTTTAAGATGTACACACAGCCCCTGACAGGATGATGTGCCCCCCTCCAATGGCATTTGCGTTGCATAAACTGTTTTTAAAAAGGAAGAGAAACACAGTCTGCTTGTCAAACACCAACTGGACACACATAAAATACACTCAGGATTCTGTATAGTCACTGTAGTTTATAAAGGATTTAGTTTCACACTCTCTATGGGGTCAGAAAGCAACACCAAAAGAGAAAACTCCTTCTGGGACTGTGTCTTGTGCATTGAGGACTATCACACAGGCAAATAGTGGGTGACTCATATGTGCTGTTTTTTGACTCTGGATTAAACTTGGAACATAAATTATGTCAATCTGTTGATATAAATCTTCCAGAAATCATGATTGTCTTGAATTATGTGGTATACACTATTTTCCCTGACTGCAGGTATATTTGAATTCAAGTAGGCTGTCAAATAAATATTTAAAGGTGAAATGTACAAATGAAGGCAAAACACAGCCACTAAATGCTGATGTGATGGTCCTTTTTCATGTTGTTAGAGCCAGAAGATTGCCCTGCAAATATAGGGTTTTTTTGAGTAAAAAAATAACAACACATGCTACCATAGAGTGTCTTGAGCTGTGAATAAAGATCTCTCAAATTGAAGAAGCTGTGGTTTAAAAATTTAAAAGATTTTCCAGTTGAAAACTGTCTTTGTTTCCAGGCCAGGATTATGTCTTTATTTTTCAGGATATTACTAATGTCAGAAGAGGCATAAGAATTAGCAATTAATTGATTATTAATAAATTGTAAACATTTGAAGACTGTAGAATATAGAAGGTATGTAATAAGAATTGGCTAGGAATAAGGATGAAGAAGAAATTGTTAAAAAAATTAATCTTTCTGAGGCTGTTTCTTTTGTGCTTTTTGATCATAGGCTAAGTTACAGCCATCTGTCTGTTTCTGCATTTATCTAAATATGTTCCTGAATATATTTTTGGAGGTTATGTCTAATTTACTGGGCCAGCAGAAAGCCACCTCCACTCTAGATTCATTCACTTGTTAAAGCTTCAGATAAAGAGGTCAAGGTCATAGATATGCCAGCTTGTAGAATAGGAACTGAATCACAGTTACTTTCCTATGTTGAGAAATGTAGGCACGAGTTTTTCTCTGCGATTAATTTCTTTTTAAGTGCATTCAGTTCTATCTCTCATGCTTGAGAATATTTTTAAGCTATGCCTTTGTTTTAGATCTTCCCAAGCACAACTTTTTGTTCGTGCCAAGAAAACAAGAATAGGTTTAAAAATGCTGCTTAAACTTTGAATACCTTGTACTGAATTTCAGATGTCCCAGGGGAAAAATTCTCTCAGTGGATTATGGGGACTAGAATCAGCCCAATCACAAATAAAACTTGATTTTTAAAAAAGGAAGAATAGTTCTTAATGAATAGCATTATGTAAGGATTTTTTTAAAGTTCCACCTATCTTGTAGAATTAAATTTTACTTGGTAGCCAAGACATCCTCTTTGGTATAAAATAAGAATCAATTCTCTGTTTGTGAACCGTCAGTTAGTATTAAAGCCTTTCATCACCATAGGTGAAGTACTGAAGTTAACATGTTGCAAACTTTGTCTTTTATTTAGTCATGTATATCAAACACATCTGAAATAAGAAAAATAATTATGGAGATTAAAATTTCAGCTTTTTTGAAGCCTGCCTGTTGGAAGCCTTCATGGCTTAGGTATCCAAACCTAAACAAATTAGGTTTTCCATTAAAGAAAATGCTAGCACTAACAAGCAAAAACTATAACTGACACTGCATCCAAAGTTCTTAGTGATAGAGACATAGGAGAAGTGAGAATTTAATTAGTAAGGCATTCTTCATCTACAGCTCCAAGCAGACCACTGGCAATCAATAAAATTGTTTCTGATTTCAAAGGAGGATCCTATAAAGGACTGGGCACTAGAGGGTCATAGGACATACAAGACACACTATTAGGTGAATTAACAGTGCATGTACAATGCATTGTGCTGTGCTATGGGAAACTTGTGCAACAGAGTTGTTTGCAAAATCTGCAGCTTAGTGGCAGCCAAGCCCACCAAAACAACACTATTTGACAGTGCTAAATATGCCTGGAAAAGAGTGCTTCAGTGCCAACCTCACAAAAGAAGAAGCTCCAAAAACACATTCTGTGATGTAGATGATTATTTTGCTATAAAATTTCAGATAATTTGTCAGTGAGATTTAGGCATAAGCAGACCAATGGATTTTAAAACTTCAGTTCAGGGCCGGTAGAAGTACATGTTAAAATTAAGTGAGGGAATAATCAGCTTATCTGCAAAGCTCTTTGTTCACTTATTTCTACATAACAGCTTCTTTCCTTGAAAGAAATCATAGCAACTGAATGTTAGATGCTATTTTTATTTTGCAAAATGAAACATAATTATTTAGAACATTTGCTAAAAGAGCTCTTTCCAACCTAAGAAAAATATATTGCAGTACTGACATAATATCTGCAGATATTCTCTCATTCTGAGTAGTACTTCTCTATATATGTTCAAAATAGCATTAAACAGAGATGTGAATGACTCACAATTGTAATTCTGGAAGGTAAAAACACTCAGACACCTATCAAAGACCAGAAAATACTCAAAAAGTCATCCCATAACCCCTATGAGGCTACTGGGTATAGGATGTTTTTCTGAGACTCCATCACCTTCCTCTATAACTGTTTTATAGCCCACACGCCAAAACAACTAAATTAGTTTTGATATACATGATCATGCAGTTCCTTGGAAATTATTACTGCTTTTATTTGCTAAATTGGGGAGAATGCCAAATCCCACATGCAACACCCCAGAATATTTAAATGCTAAGGGTGTCACCAAAGGCTCCTTTACTGAGTCAGTGCATGGGAGAAATACCAATCAGATATTCTCAAGAGGTCAAAATTACACAAAACGTTACCAGCAAAATACAGAAATTCAAGAAATTTGGTGAAGGATTTAATACCACATCCAATTCAACATAAAATATTTTTCAAAGCGTTAACCTAGTCCATTGAACCTAGAAACCTTTAAAGCAGTTCGATGTTACATTACTCAAAATGTTCCATGAAAAGAGAACTGGAAAGAAAAGAAAGAGAGAAAGACAGAAAACACATAGAAAACCACACACATATCTATGAGTTCCTGGGTTCCAGTGAGGATGAGGAGGAACTCCATGAGGATGAGAGGGTCAAGGCCATGTGTTTCCCTTATGGTCACCGTTTAAGTGCCAGGGCCTCTGTGGACCCTCCTCCCAGGTGGTCACTTGGCCAAACAGAAGCTGTGTTAGGCAAGACTGCCAATAATTGACAGGTACTGCAGGGCTGGAGGCCTGGGGAAGCATCAGTGCCCCCCCACCCCCATCATCCCAAAATGTCAACATCCAGCCATCCGTCCGTCCGTCCGTCCGTCCATCCATCCATCCATCCATCCGTCCGTCCATCCATCCATCCTTCCAGTCTCTGACAACGTGGCAGTTGTTTTGTATGTTCAACCTTGGCCTGGATTCACTGCTTATATTTACAGTCTGTGTATCACAGTGTATGCTGTTACTTCAACATTTTATTCAGCAAAATAGAAATAGAGGTACAAATAAAAGCACCAAATGTGAAGTATAGCCAGAAGGTTTCAACAGAAATAACAGCAGGGCTACTTCATCTTTACAGCATTTGAGTCAGTGACATTGCAGCTGACAAGGTTTCTGCTTTAAGCATTTACTTTTGTAATTTAAAGTACAATTCAATACAACATAAAAGGGAGGAATGTCCAGTTCAGTCACACACATGAATCTAAAAATTTAAAGTGGTATGAACAGTACTGTACTTCATAATATTTTTCATTTGAATATATTAGATATATGCAGCATATCTGCTGCATGCATGCAAAAATAGTAGTAGTCAGGCAATAATATATTTTGAGATGTCTGAAAATTAACTAATATTTAGTAGCACAATTTTTTTAGTTGACAGAACATGATAAATAAAATTTCAAATTTGTGTCAACTTCATAATTTATACTGAAATCCAGAAACTGATCTAAGCATATGAGTACAATTCCAAAATAATTCAGAAGTATTTGAAAAATCTATTTGGTTGAGGAATCTTTGTTCCGTATATTGTAATACTCAGCTTCATACATAGATTATACCCTATAGAAGGAGATATTAAACCAGATGTTTGAATGAGAAAGTTAAAATTTTTGAGTGATTCAGAATAGAGTACCATGACCTTCTTATTGTGTTTGTCTTCAGAATACAACATTTTGTCACATTAAGTTTTGATTAGTTACACATACGGTGAAAAATCATTATTCTCAAACAACATCATAATCTCCACCTCCTTGTTAAAGACAATATTATTAATACATGTGGTTTCATTTACAAACTCTGATGATGTAGAACCTGTCATAAAAACAAAATGCCTGGACAGTCTTGAAAGTTTTGTCTGCATTATATTATGAATAGAGAGAGAGATGATTGTCTGGAAATCACAAGGCAATAACTTCATGGTAATCATGAAGGAAGAGAATGGGGTAATATTCCAAGCCTGCTGCACTTCATGGTGTCTCCAGTGAGACCTAATCTCCCTGTCTGACCAGCTCAGAAAAAAAAAAAATCAGAATAATTTGATTTAATCCTTGATGAAACTGGTATATAATAAAATAAAATAAAGATTGTAGAGGGGCTATATATAGTGAAGATTCATCTGACCTACCAGCAGCATAAACATCACCACTGCGATGGCCTGGCTGGCTGACTCTGTGGCCCCTGTGTAACAGAATATCTGGACAGTGCAGGTGCCTGAGCTATGGATAAATGAATTTCCCAGAGGTGAATTGGCTGTATTCACTGGCTACCCCTACTTTGTGTCAGCTGCTCTGGATGTGGGAATCTGTTTTAAATTCCATCACCTCTCCGATATGGGAAGTAGGTATGGTCATGTTCGGTTTGATCCTGAAAAGGACACTCAGAAATACATGGCAACTTGCAAAACAATACTGCTTTAAAGTTTACAGTTTGGGACTGTTTACCTTAATCAGGAGATGTATGAGAAGGGACACTATGCAAACATACAATGCAATATATGCTCTGAAGCACGCAGATCCATGTATTTCCACTCTTTCTTCAGTGTGAGAGGGCACTTAATAACACCAAAAGGTGGAAATTAAAGAGCGATCAATTAAAAAAATTCTTTCATACAAGATATATAAAAACCATGAAACCATATCACAGAGGCTCTTGGAGGACAGGAGAGTAATAGGATTAAAAAAGGATTAGATATTTATATGCATATCTGGAAGAGTTAGAGCTATAATTAAAGATACAAAGCATTTTGGAAGGGCTATTAAGCCTTGCATTCAAGCCTTAAACTATCCTCTATTAATGAATGTATTTCTACACAGACTCTTGCAGGCATAGATGCCTGGATCTGATGGTACTGTGATGACACTAGAAATGAAACAGCTTCTTCCACTTCAAGCCAGTAAGAACATCATGGAACAGAGCAAGGAAAACTGAATAGAGCTGCCAGCTTACAAAAAAAGGGCAAAAGTTAGAGATGTGACACTTTGGACCATCTGAGAGTGGTACCTGGACTCTGGGTCTGAATCGCTTTTGTAATGGCAATGCTCCTGAGTAGAGTGTTCCCCTTTCCAGTTGTATCTTTTCACAGACATCATTCCCATGATATTTGGCTTTAGCATCTGTCCAATGTAGTGTGAAAGCAGAGCTATTCCAAAATTTAGGAAACAGGCAAATTCTGGAACTTCTGCTTTATTTTAATTACTTTTCTTTCTGATTGCTAGGAAATTTATTAATGTTCCTTTTGTATATACTGCTGTAAAAGTTAAATAGCTGCTACAGAAAACACTACATTTTCAAAACTTGGCTTAAATGTCTCAAAAATCAAATTAATATTTAGTTGCTTCTGTAATTTATTCTGACTGGGCTTTTCCTGGAATATTGTATAGACAAGAAGAGTTATTTCTCTTTCCAGATTGTTACAGCCACTTGCCTGACAGAAAGGAGGAAATGTAGTAACACAGACATGAAAATAAGTAATGTATAACTTATTTTCTGGGTTTCATAACCTTTCCAGCTGACTATTCTAACTGTATAGAGGATGGGCACTCTGTTTCTGTGTAGGCAAAGAATGATTATTTCTTTGCATCATCTGCATCTCAGCACTGGAACTCAACAGAGGCAATGACAGACCTGGGGCCAGGCTGAATCATGCTTTTTCCTGAAACCTTTTTATAACTGTTATGGTAGAAGGAAGAAACTTACTCTAATGTCTGGTGGTTCAGTTGTTGGCTTAAGAGTCCAAGCAAGACAACTGACTTATAAAAGACAGAAGAGTTTCACTATGCTCTTTGACACGCACAATTCTCTATAGCACCTATAAAATGACTCTTGATTATTGTTCAAAAACAATTGGAAAAATTTGGATCTTATCTTCCCTAGTCATCTCTGTCAACATCAAAAAGTCATAAAATTGTAAAGCTTGGAAAAGACATTTTAGATCTTCAAGTACAACCATAGAGCTTTATGATATACACTGTCCTGGTTCCTTTGCAGGGGGACCTGACCATCTGTGCGCTGCATACTGTTAATAGAGTGTGACCAACTTAACTTTCATTATAGTGTGATTCAAGTTAACTTTGACATACTCAAGCAAACAAAAGTAATTTTACTTTGGGATACCACCCTGGCCTTAGATCTACTGCACTGTGTTAACAGCACATGGCATTGTATTAGCTGATCATATTTTTGCTTCATAATTTCCATATTGCAGAATCAGATAATTTCATTTTCTTGTTGTAGATATAATATATGCATGATGATAAAAGTGATGTTTAAGAATTATACCATACCATAACTATGCATTGAGATGGATGAGGCTTTTAATATGGATGCCTTATATACAAAGGACATAACAAAACATAAAGGCTTCTTCAGTGAGTCTTGTTTTTGTAGAAGATAAACCAGAAGTCACAATAATGAATAAGTGTGATATATGGCATTTTGTCAGTTTACAATGCATTCAGATCAAGCTTCCAGCTTTAACCTGTCATGGTTAGGATAGTCCAATGGTTAAAATACTAAAGCATTCCTTGGATTCAGTTCCTGAGACTGTTTCAATCTCTCTGACTAAACTGAGGCAAATATTTTAACTCTTCAGTCTTTAATTTCTCCATCTAGAAGATAAGGATAGTAAAATCTTTGTACTCCATAATGCTGAATATATATGATATAAATGTCCATATATGATTTGAACATCACAGTAATCGTGAACGAAGAAGGTACTGTTGATGTATTTACTCAAATCTGCAGTAGCCTTGGCAAAAGACATGATGGGGAAACAGTTATCAAAGTCTGGATAACTCAACACAGAAACATCCTAGAAAAAAGAGAGCATGATAGCAGAAGAAGACAAGGGATCTTTCTCCCTGCAAACAAGATATTATTTAAATGCAATTCAAGAGACGGCCAGAACTGCATTAGTATAAATATGGGTAGTGTTGACCCACTGGTGGATCTGATATACCACGTGGATGATCTCAATCATCAGAGCTACCAAAGATGAGACCTTTCATGAACATTAACTTTTTTTTTCTTTTGTTTTTTCCCTTCCTTTCTCAAAATATGGGCACATTTGGCACACTTGTTCAGGCAGTATCTCAAGTGTGGATTTGATTAAACACCTTGCTTGTAATCAGACTGCCAGAGGAGCATGTTCACAATAAATGTCCTCAGTTTTCTCTCAGTTTCCAGACCAGACTTACTTATATTCATGGGTACTAATTAGGACAGATTAGGACATCTTAATGCTTTACTGAATATAACACAAATGTAAGAAATGGTGGCCTAATTTCAGTTTTTACAGGAGCATCTGCAGGTAGATAAAGACAACGAAGTATTTAGAAGACCATGGAAGAGATTTCTACCACATATATAAATATCCCACCTGAAAATAAATAACAGATTTCACTGTTCATTTGGCCGCAGAACAAAGTCTTATGACAAAGTCTGCAATTCCCATCTATCTACTTCTTTAATGTAAGTGTATAGCTGCCACAGTTACCTGTGCAAGTAAGGTGCTTAAAGAGCAGTAAACACTGTCAACAACTGTTGTGACCAAGGGAAGCCTTCATGATAACTACCGTATGGGGGTCTGAGCTTCATTTTCTCCAATTGCATGGCCAAAATTAATAGGAAATTCTTGAATATACTGATAGGCAATCTTTTGGTGTATAAGGAGGGGTTTTCAGTTTACAAGTGAAAAAGGAATGAAAAACCAGAAAACCCTCAGTTTGGTATGAAAGCCCTTTCCCGTTTTCAGAGTATTCTTTGCTTTCTCGCAGGTCATTACTTTTCTTCTGACTGATCCTGAATGCAGATTTTCTTGGTGTAACCTCTGGAACTCACTCGGATGGTGAACTAACCCATGGACTTTTCTTTACACTAGATTATAGCAAATTGCCTGATTTTTACACACCTCTGGCCAAATACCACCTCAGTGACCCCAATATAAATCCCAAATAATACCCTTTATGTTGGTGAATATGGCACAGAATTTCCAAAGCAATTTCAGGGTGGCAACACAGCAGTAAACTGAGTTAGCTATTTTAACACAATGTTTGAAAATGAACTTGCTTTTTATGGGTACCTGTGTTTCTGTCGCCTTTTATAGCATGTCATAGGTAAGAGAAATGTTTCTATACCTGTTTTAATAAACATTCAATAAGCTTGTCTTACACATTACAGCTTCAGTTATGTGAACTTAAATCTGTCATCAGGCAAAACTATTAGATCAAATTGCTGCATAATAATTAAAATTATTTTTCTGATAATTTAAATTTACTTATTTATTCTCTTATTAAATAAAAGCAAGAATTTCACGGTTGTGGTTATAAGACTGTGTGCAGATCAGTATTGGGAAAGGTTACAAGACCCTAGTGTTTTACTGGGACTGGTAGATGTATATTCCTCTGACTGTATGCAATAGAGATAACGCACATCTAAGGTACAGTAAAAATCTATGTCAGATGCAAAAGAATCATATTAAAAAAAACCACACCATTTTTCAAATGTGAAAGGATTTAATTTCCAATTTTGCACTGATTGAAACTTCTATGGGAGTAAGGCAGGGGACCTGAACAAAAGAAATCCACATAAATGTAAATCTATGAGAAAGAATATGTAAAATAAATGGTTCTTAGTTGAGTGCAGTTCTCCAAAATGGATTAAAGGATCAGGTCACCCAGTTCCTCAGGACAGCTTCTACAATACGAAATACCCTTGTGTTCACTGTCAGTAAATGTCCTGATAGAAGCTTCTTAAAAAAAAGGGGAACTCTAACTGATCAATCCCTCTGGAAAAGCACATAAAAGTCACAGAAACAGTTTAAAAAATAGTAATAGAAGAATAGGTTATTTACAAGTCAGTCTTTGACCAAAGGCCAAGTCTCCATCTGCTGATGTGGAGTGGCAGTTCTTTAAACCTTAGGCTAACATGTAAACTCCCAAGCTTTAAATAATTTTCCTTTGAAATGGGGAGTTTAAAACCTTTAGTAAAGCATGCACGTGCAGCCTTCACACTGAAAACTAAATTAGAATTGCTTGGTCTGCAAAGAATTTTGTATTGCACACCTGGGGCATAACATACACTAAAGGCTCTTCACCTCACCTCCCCACATAACCTTGTATTTTTTTAATCTTTTCATTTCATAAGAACAGAAAGATCACTGGTAATGATAATAGGGAAAAAAGACAGAATCTAGAAAATGGCATTTTTTGCTTTAGGAGTAAACACGAGGTGGCTAAATCTGATTCTTTATCTCCAATTTTATAGCAGCTTTGCCATAGGCTTGTTTACAGATCTTCTCTCCTGTCATTGGCATGAGCCAAAAAGTCTCCATTTGAACAAGCATATGTCCCAGTAACGAGTCCTAGGGGTTCCCAGTGCAAATAATGTCTCAGCCCCTGTAATTGGGACTAAATGGCAAAAATGACTGATGTAAAACATGAAAGGTAAGATATTAAAGAGAGACATGGAGAATAGGCTGGGCATACAGACATCTATTATCCTTTTCCAGCTTAGCATTAGTGCTCTCTCAACCTCAGAAAACCCTGTTGATGCACAATTCAGTTTGACTAGACGTGTAATTTTATGTGGCTTTTTCTTTGCATTCAGCAGCAAATATTTTTGGCTGCCGATGCAAAGGTCACCTCCAGCCCAGTAATTATCAAGTGCAAAAATATCAGGACGTTATTTTTCAATTGATGGGAAATATCCAAATAGATCACCTTTTATCATTAGAAGAATAAGCTATCACCTTATAGGTGATAGGTTGTTTCTCATCTTCACTTAAAGTTATCAACAGTACTTTTACCCATCCTACAGCTCTTCTATGATCAGAAGACAAGAGAAGGGACAGTTGACAAGAGAAGGGACAGTTGTTGTCCTGTTTCAATTATACCCAATGCTGCTGAGCTGTGATGCATGTGGGTGAATAGCAGAAATTCAGAATGCTCCTGTTTTCAGCCCAGGTTATTTTGCCTATGGCATTCTTTGCTAGTGGTGCAGAAGCTGTCCTACCACTGGCAGCACCAGAGTTGGGAATACTCCCTGTGCCTTGTAATGTTGCACAAAAAAAATAAGGATTGAATAAAAAAAGTCAGGAAAGAGACTTTATACCCCTTGGCATTCCCTCCAATGGGTGACAAATTAGTTTAAAAAGAAGAGCCACGATAAAAAAGATCAAAACCAGTGACAGGCTGCAACTGACTGGAATTCAGCAAGGCTCAGGGGTAGGAATGAGATAGCTGTAAACTACCTTTGCTGCTCTCTTAATTTAGTGTTGATCTTGTTCCAGTTTAAATTGGAGAATCCTGATGGCTGCTCTGAGTTATAGGGTTTGCCAGCATTCTCAGGAGGTTTTCTTCTTTCTGCTGTTTGTGAAGTGAAAGTCACGCAAGGAAAGTACCTTGTGTCAATCACAGGCTGGGATTTCTTTGATGCTGGCATTTACTGCAAATTCTATACTATTGTAATATTTCACAGCTAACTTGTGACAGTGGCAATAGCAATTAAATTAAAGCATATAAAGTGTTTTCTTTAGATGTACCTTATCAATCCCAGTCCTTCCATACGTCTCTTAACTATTTTGCCATCGAAATGCCAAAGACATGATTAAATATAGGTGGCTGCTAAAACTCTTTAGGCTGATGAATTTGATCCTAAGAACTCCATCTCTACTCAGCACAAATGCTAAGCAATTAATTATTAGCCATGACTTATGCCACTGGCAATTAAAACAAAGTCTGGCATAAGAAGTTTTGAGAATAGAAAAATGCAATGTCTAGCGATGTGTCACCACATTTTGCTGCTTTTGATCCAATAGAAATAGGAACTATATGAGTGAAATGGATGAAGAGGGGAAAGAAAAACAGACATGAAAGTAAAGGTTGGTCATCACACTTTTCTGTTGTCCTCTGTATTATTTTTTTCTGATAACTTACAATCTGCCTACTCATTGCCCTGCAACACATTTGCGCTAACTTGATTATCATTGGTACATGCAGATTAAACACAGCTTTCCCTTTGCTTATTTAATCCTACGCCTCATTTTAGCAATGAAATCAGTTCATTATCCAGTTTCAGGATTATACCTAAATCAATTCAGCATACAGAGGGGTCCTAAAACCTCTGGGGTTTTAGGTGTATTCAAAAGGCAATGATTTTGGTGTGGCTTAAATATGTGGTTCAGAGTGTTTGAATATCACGAATATTGTCAGGAGAGTGCCAGGATCCAAATGTGATTGATTAGAGTAGCTATGCACCAGCATATCGTCTAGTCAGCTTTCAGTTGTATCTTCTTGATTTCCAACAGCATGGAAGCTGTGTTGTCTGACTGGTGGCATGAAAATTGAATTAGCAAATTTATCTTTGATGCTACTGGTAATTCCCAGATCTAAAATTTTAGGCTTTTTCTTTTTTTTCTAGATACAGATTTTGTAAAATCACAGGAAACATTGGCTTTTAATTATTTCACAGGACTGTTTGTGGAGGCAGGGTGATTTGAGAATCTCTTCCTTATTTGTGCAGTTGTTTTCTTTTAGAGATGAAAAAAAGCACACTTAATTCACCAAACCTTTGTGAAGGGCTCCAAGAGAATCAGTCTTCTGGAATTTCTGCTTGTGTTTCTTAGGGTAATAATTATTCTTTACACTTATGTAGCACCATATAGGTGAGAAAGTAAAAGAAGGCAAAGAAAAGCAGATTCCCGAGATTTTGACAGAGGAAACCAGAGGAATTCTCATGGGATTCTGAGAGTTGCTGAGCAGGAATAGAAAATGAAAAGAGTGAGAAGATATTTTTTCAGGTTTTGCATCTTAGCGAAAATAGAAGTTCTCTGGGGGCCTTCCCTGAAACTTGTCACAAAACTGAGATCTAGCCATCCTAGGCTAATGACAGTCATCAATGAAAGCTGATTTTCTTTCAACTGGCAGATTGAAGAAATAGCTAAAAGCTAGAGCGGAAAGACATCTTATTTTTTATTTTCAGATTTTTGGTTTGCTCTTACCCGATGATAATTTTGCAGAAAGTATTCAATTGATGCTATATAAAACAATTTGCAAGGGTGACCAATCTGTCATGATTATGATAATTTCAGGCAAATCTATGAGATTGAACAAAGAAATAATTTTTAGGATTCTCACTTACATGGTAAAGAAACTCATGCCTTCTTGGACGTTCTAGCTCTCTTTTGATTCTATTACAAATGCAATTTTTACATTGACATAACATAAAATTCCTAAAATTTCTAAGTGCAAATTCAGAATCCAGTTAATACCTCAGCTTTTGAAATAAAAATAATTCACACAATAGGCATTGGAAAATTGATGCCTCATTATTTCAAAAATCTTCAGTTTGTGTATGTTAAAAAGGGTTTCAGATTTTTTAAACTTAGTGACTTAGTCACAAGTATAACAAATTTAATTTCCTTTCTTAACCATCACTCAAAAATTTATTCTAAAATATTCTATTTTAACTCTACTAATTTTTAACAGGTTTCATAATGCAGAAGAGTTTGATAAATAAGTACAATGAGCAATTTACAGCTGAACATTATTCTGAACCACCTGGTTTAAAAGTAATATTTATATACAAATGTGTATTGAATTTAAAAATATTGTCCTACAGTCACATTTAGTGTCATATAATAGTTAAATTAACACCCTAAGTTTTGTTTATGAGACAATTAAAATAATTAAAGTTAAAAGGAATTGATACACTATTTCAGCTATTTTACAACTGGCTGTATATAACACAAAACATATGGCACCTTAAAAAGCATTGAACAGGCTCCACTTGCAAAATACAAAGTGCATGCTGCTTGATTCTTCCAAGGTTAGCGCTGCCCCGACTGATGTAGAGCTAAATCAAGATGTGAAATCAGACTGTATGTTTGGGTTCAGAGCCTTGGAAAAATGAGAAATTTTGTGTTTGGGATTAGCATCCATATCCAGTGTCACCGATGAGGACTTTGATTTGTCCTGTCTACCTGATGTGGTATGAATTCTCTCTAGTGAATTCTCTCCAGTGAATTCTCTAACTTTTGGGGATCCTGGCCTATCAGGATAAACACAGAGCTCTGAAGAAGTAATCTTTGATATGCTTTGATAAATTACCCCTCCTCTTTTTTTGTTTGTACACAAAAGTGTGTGAGACTTGAGTGAGAACCTCCAGAATTTTGCCCTATCAGGGACGTGCACCTTTGTTCTACAACACTGGAAGAAAGCACTGGTGCAGACCTCCAGGGAAAAGTAAGGCATGCTCTCCTCAAAAGCCTTCTTAATTCCCACCATTACTTTGCTGCCTTTTTTAATTTTTGCCATTTTAGCAAACTGTCCCTCTTAATTTCTTTTTTTCTTTTCCTGATACTGAACTCAACCATCGGCAAGAGCATATTATCAGTCAGTCAAGGGAGTTGGCTTTGGGCTCCACTGAAGTGCCTAACCTTCTTCTCACCCATGTCTGCTGGGCTTTTCTGGCCTCCGGAGGTGTGAGCTACCATGGGACAGGAAGGCTGATGTGACCGTAAGTTTTACTGACGGTCTGCTGGAGAGAACCAAGCAAGTTTTCACACATGCCACATCATGCTGATCTGTGTAAGAAATAGAGGGTCATTTACCTCTCTACCAATGTTGTCTCTTCCACCTTCTTTGCTCCTGGGCCCTATCCTTCGATGGGCTCAGATCCTCAGCCTGCTTGTGTGTGCGTCTTTGTTTCTTTCCGTGTTTAACCTCATTTCACGATGGCATTTTCCTAGAGCTGTGAAAAAGGACATTGATGTTGATGCACAAGGCACTACCACACCACCAAAAAATGCAGATCTCAGCATGCCTGTCCTTTTGCTCCATATATAAATGAACTAGTGTTTTGAGAACTACCATAGCAAAATGGGTTTTGTTGATCTCTGACCTTTATCTTAATGCAAATGATGTCCTGTTGAATATGGAAACCCAGATGAAACCCAGAGGTGCCTGAGTACCTGGGACTCCAAATAGCAATAGCAGAAGAAGGAGTATTAACAAGAACAGTACAACAAAACTCATCCCTTTGTTACTCTTTTTTTCCCATTCCTTAGAGCAGTGTAGGTGCATAAGTTTAACTATCAAAGTGTCAGCAGCATACTGTTCTTACCTGTCCATGACTTGGTTGTGAGAAGTCTGGACGAATTACAGTCCTGACATCATCAGCTCCCCAAGTCATAGGAGTTGAGGAGAACTTTCTGACACAGGCATGTTGGAGAGAGGGACAAGTGTGGTGAGGAAATGCTGAGACAATAGCATGCTGGATTATGCAATGATATGCTCTGAGTCAGGGGTGATAAACACAAGTGTTCCTCTTCTATGCAAATGAGGTTGAAACTTGGCAAATGAACTCACCACTGAACTTTAAGAAAAACAATGAAGTGTTTTAAGGGCAGCCAGTGCCTCTTTTTTGTGTGCAGATACCCTGGCTCTTAGCATGAGCCCTTCACCTCTGTGACTGTCAGGCAGATGCTTCCTGGGCTTTATTAATTGAATAATAACTGTGAATTGGTGGAATTTGTTAGGTCTCCTTCTATCTTCTGTCATTTCGGCATATCTGTTAAGCCTTCTCACATTTTACTGTCATTTCTGCATATTTCTTTCACCTCACCAGATGTGGTGTTTCAAAACCTTTCCAGTTTCAGAACTGGAAGTGTTATGTCAACATTATTTCACCAGCACTTCAGCATCATTACTGGAACATATTTCATAGGCTTAGGTGTTTCTGGAATTAATATCTACAAAGCAGAAATTACACAAAGGGTTCAGGTGTGCAGTCTGAATAGCAAGAAGCAGAGAAGACCTTCAGATGCACACATCTCAAAGGAACCATGAAAATAATTTTCCAATGTCATCTAGCAAATGCTCACCTTAGTGTTGTACTGCGGCCTCAAAGCTGCATGATCTGAGGTCTTCTGACTAGTGATATTGAGTCAAAAAGCAGCAAAATCAGCCCCTTTCATCTTGTTCTCCATATCATATGAAGATCTTCTATGGTTTGACCCCCAGAGTTAGGGAAGAGATGTCATATTTTCTGACTGACATTGGTTTTATAAAGCTAAACATACCCAAGACACTTGTGCAAACTCCAAATCATACAGAGGTACTCTTTCCCTCAGTTATAGTCAATGTTTAGGGCATGTTTAAAGAAGTGTTATTATCTTCCCATCACAGACGTAAGAGATAGCAAGTGCATTTGGCAAGACCTGAACCCTTTATACCATGCATTCACAAACACGAGACACCTTTGAAAGAAATACTGCCTACTAGCAAGGGCCAGCCAGAAAAAGGCACTTCTCAGGCATCAGACCAAAAAGAAGAAAAACATAGCAGATTCCCTTTAAAAACTTGTCTGGAAGTGAACTAGATTTTTTATGCAAATAAATACCTACTAAACCCAAAGATGAAATGAAATTTTTAGGTATCGTGAACAGAAGAAAAAGAATAGATCAGCTAAAAATCAATTTAAAAAAAGAAAGATAATTACACTAAAATATCTTTCAAAAGCCAGATGACTCCCTCACAAAAAGAACTGAATTAATTAAAAGGAATAATCTGATAAATAATACAATGATGGTACCCCAAGGTTATCTGTTTATCAGAGTTCTATTGTAAATTATCGTTCTTCTCCTTATATGTCAGCAAATCCTTCTCAATGTTTTAAGCAATTTCTCTCAGCTAATAAGTGATTTTCTTGCATTTTTCTGTGGTCCGATATTTTCTCATTTTTCTGCTGCAACTTTTTAGTGCAACAATCTGCAGTTAGAACTGTGAGAGACAGAGAAGCTATTTCTTCCTTTGGAAATGTACAGGTTCCTTTCTCATTTTTCAGAACTTTTTTTTAAAAACAAAATTTCAATGATTTTGGGTCAGCAATGGTGAGTATTTGAATGGCAAATTCAACAGCCAGACCTGTAAAAATGATGCATTGACAAGAAAATCCATATATTGTTATTTTAAGTATATATATATACTTAATAGCAACAACAACAATAACAACAACAACATATAAATTATTAAGCATAGTGACATGTATCTGCATGGCTGTTAATTCCTAGTTGCCTTTACACCATTTGCATGCTGGTTTTATCCACATCAGAAAAACAGTCCAGAGTTATAAGGATGTTGTTGATTCCAGCCCTGTCTGCCTATGAAAACCACCTGGTGGTTTGTACAGATGATGATGTGACCACACCCTGCCAGAGAATCTAGTAATTTTTTTTCTTCTCCTTGGGGTGACCATTGTCTCCAGCAGGGTCTTTAAAGAATGAGTCATTAATTAAACCTGGATTCTTTGCTGGTGGCCTATTGCAAGGCTGTGGTCTAATCCTGCTTTTTCTGCTCCTGCAAACAATATTTTGGGGGATTTCAGGCGATGTTATTTTTGTGATTTCACATTTTCTTCACTTTTCCTTCTGCCACAAGTATTTCTCTAAGAGACAGAAAGGGAAAGGCTTGGTTAAGAAAAACACAACCACCTCCAAAGTGCTAAAACTGCAATAAACCCATCATCTCTAACAACAGCGGCATGAAAAGATAAAACCCAGGCTGCCAAGAATGTAGTAACCACCCATTCACTTTTAAATGCTCTCCACACTTCAATGCACAGACCTAATTACTTTTCTGCATTCCCAAATCCACTTTTCAGGGCTGCAATCAGAAACCTGATGTTAAAATATTTTAGACTCTAAGGATCAAGACTAATTATGGGCCTAAGCTGCACCTCTTGGTTTCCTTATGAAGCAGCCTGCCCCCTCCCCCATCCACTCCACTCCCTTCCCTTCTTTTGGGATGTTTAAAAGCATACTCCACTAGAAGAAAGGCTGTCCAGTCTCAGCCGGGGGTGAAGTAAAGAGAGAATAAAACAAAAAGCTACTCAGTCCAATTCAGTAAGCTTCAATGAAGCTGGTATATTTAATGTGGGCCCAGGGTTTGCCTACAGAATTGTGACAGAATGCAATATTCTCAACAAAAAAAGATGTGTTTAAAGTCGGGCAAGGCCCCATAAGGCTGTTGTTGGTGTTTAAGTAGTACACCGAGGTATTTAGCTCTAAGGGTTTCTAAACATTCCAGCTGAGAATAAAACCACAGCTTTACAGTAGCTTCTTAAAGGTTTGGGGGGCTGGGAATGTTCCCTCCCCCTTGCATTGAAAAGTCAATAAACAGTAGGAAAGATCATGTCATAACAAGAACGAAGCCACCTATTACAGAGTATAGTGATGGCTAATGGTGCTATCAGAAGGACTAATCCCATATATTAAATGCTGTAATTATTACAATAATATTATGGTTATTATAATGTCCAGGCATGGGGCATTTTTCATTTTGTGCAGCATGAATCCACTGCCGACCATCCACCCTTCCTATGGCTGGCACTTGCTAATATACAGAACTATTAGATAATGACATCAGCATTGCAGGTAGCAGCCAGCAGTCCAAGCACATTTTCTGTTACATGTATTTTGTATTTCCTGGAATTTACCAAACTGCTTTAGGTCATTTTGTCTGGAGCTGCAGTCCTAAAAGCTTTCATTTGTGATAAGGCATTATGAGCAAAAGTTGACACAAGTGTTTTTCCTTCATGAAATATTTTTAGATTCACTTACTAAATAACAGTAATAGCAATATCATCATCATTAACAACAACTATAACAGTAATAATAAATGGACATTATTTACTTATTGCAATATTGGTGATGAACCACTTCAAGAGACCTTCATGGGAAAGAACACCAAGGAAATATTAAGGAAATATCTCTGATGTCTCACTCACTTTTGCACAATTCATCATAGGCTCATATTATTGCAAATCACATATGTTATGTGCACATAAGCGCTTTAAACCCTGGTCCAGTTTAGGATAATCAAAATTAAATAGTTACCCTCAGATACTGATACAAGGGAAAGGGTTAAGACAAAAAGACATTGAGAGACAATAACTCACATGAAGGTTTAAGAAAAATAATAAGGGAATTAGCAGAAACTATGCACATTGGTTTACAACCTTCCTTGTTATATAGTTAATTTAGTCCATTCAGTAGCCCCAAATATAAGAGAAAGTGGTGACCAAAACAATAATTCCTGTCATGGAACTCAAAGGCTTAAACCCATAATTCCTAAGAAATAAAAACAGAGTTCTTTTCATAGTATATGCTTCATCTAAAGACTGCAATAAGAGCTAGGTCCTAGCTGTGACCCTTTACACTTCAAGGTGAAAAAGTAGGTTAAAGAAAGTAATGGCAATAATCACAGAGCTTTTCTACATAAAACAGCCTCTGAGTGGAGGTCAAAGATCAAACACTTGGGGCACTACCTGCGTCACACAAAGATCTCTTCTACAATAGAAATGAAGTACAAGACTGGCAGAAAACAGCAAGAAGACTAATCGATTCTAAAATTATTAGGAAAGAAAGAGACAAAAAAGAAACAAAAAAGCAGATTTGAAAAGTCTAGGAGAGATAAAAAAAAGTGTGGCCATTCTCTTCTCATTTTTTTTGAAAAATAAGTCTGACGATTTCCTGCCCTTCACAGAGAGATTCTACCATGAATGAATGTTAAATATTTCCATTTCATCTTCATCTCCATCTACCAGCTACATTCTTTTTCACTATCTGAAATGGTCCTTACATTCCTTTTTGTACCAGTTTGGATACATTTACAGAGAACTGAAGATGCTATTCTCTCAGTATTATATACTTATTTTTGATCATTGTTAAGCTTTTGGATGTTTTTTACACCGTAGTGAGTAAGATCCCCACTCTGAACTTGTGTGAGTTCAGATTTGGAACTCATAGGAAAAATCATAAGAAAAGATTTGACATTAAGAATCATCAAATGAAACACACTTCTGCTCTTCACTTTGACTCTTTGAGAGTTCAAAGATAGATCCCCACAATTGCATTCAAGAGCTCTCTGGACTTGCTGCACAACCTGGGGGTGTTTTTCAAGGATTTCATAATAAAGATATCCCTTAGTTTTCTCTTCAGAAGATTAAGGGGTGAATCCAGTTGCCCAATTAAAAGAATTCTTTATTTTACAACCAGTTTTAAGGGTGCATTTTAGCATGCCAACAGCACCCTGTTGACTTTACCAGTCAGGTAAAGACCTTCTGTCTTTCTTAAGCCTGGGTATATGTAAAGATTTTGTTGGACTCAGTACACAGTGCTCAGCAGTGAGGGGGATTCAGTATCAGCTGAACAGAGGGAACTGCTTCATGAATGCACTGCACACAGACACTATGAGCTTACTTGCCTTTGGTCTTTCAGTTACAGTTTTCTAGGTATGTATTCATTTCCCTCTGACAAATCTTGAGACAGAATCATGATGTTTATGTGCTCTACAAGCTGGGTGATGGACCCCTCCTTCCTCCTTACATTTTGCTAGGAGATATAAAACTGATGTCTAAAAAAATTCAAACAGCGTGCTCAAGTACTGGCTATCAGCATGATACTGTGCGTTTTTGCTAAGAAGGTTACTACAAATGTAATATTTAAGACATAACAATGACAAATGAAACAACACGTAGCATTAATTGACCTGGCTTCTCAATAGAGAGCAGAATGTAAAATTAAAACATTTAACCAATATAATTGTTTATTAATAATTTATTAAATAATTAATTGCCAATCAATCATTAGTTATTAATACTTTCTGGCACCAGAGTGTGGCGCTATTTTATGGGAAATGTTGAAAGACAGGTATAATTAATGCTTCTCTAAAACAAAACAAAATACTAGGTGTATACCTTTTTTAATATTTTCTTTAGTGGTAATAGTGACAAAAGACTTCTCTCATTCTTTGCTGCAACTATGGAGCAGTCAAGAACTCCTTGGATGTCTGAACATTTCATATCATATAATCTAATAATTCACTATAGCATCAGGTCACAGGAGGCTGATTCATCTATCTGACACATTCAGCTATCTATAAGATACAGGCTAACCCTTATGCCCATACTGTATAGAGCATATTCTGTAAAAGCTGAAGGAAAAGATGACTTGATTTTTTCTTTCTAATGGATCAGAGAGGTTGTAGGGGTGGAAAGCAGAAACATAGGTGCATTGTTCTTCTAATATCTAATATGTTGGGTGCTGAACTGCCTCCCCAAGTTTTTAAGATAGACCAAGAGGATCTAAGACATGAAAATTCATTCTTTTTTTTTAATTTTTGTGAAATTGCTGCCTAAATTTTCTTCATATACAGGTCTTAAATCATCCTCTAATGTATGTCACCACAGATATATCTCTCATTTTTAATTGCCTTTAATATGTTTGAGTCAAATATTTACTTTCATTGTCAAATATCAGAATTCACTTTCTTGTGATGTAGTTTCAATTACCAATTATTGTCTGACTGACTCCTTAGGAAAAAAAAATGGCCTTAGTAGTCACCGTGCTAGAAGGTATAATGATGACTACATTGGCCTATTGTTTAAGATCTTGGTCAACTAGCAGAAGGTCACTGAGGCTCATACTATTGATGTGATCTGACTGAGCATGAAGTTAAAATTATAGTTGCACAATGACAGTGGTGTTTTCAGTTGCAATGCTTGCAATTAGCCACAATGTGACCTTCCTGTTTCATTCCTTAAAAGACGAGTTATATTATTGATTATTATTCCTGGCATTGCTGTAGTTTATTAGTTTTGTCAGGTTTATTTTATATTTAGTTATTTGTCACATGAGGATTATGTGGCAAGTCATGGAGTATGTGCCACACATTTTTTATTGCAGCAGATGTTCCTGAAATAGATGTAAGCATCTCTGCAAAAAAGCAGCCCCTCTGTGCCAGATTCCAGCTTGTGCTAATGTGAGAACCCAGTAGGCTGAGAGAAAGAGTATAAAGAACCTTTATCCATTGCTGCTGCAATGACAGTTTCTGAGTTTTGAAAATGCATTACAGATTGCAGTGGGTTGCAAAGAGAACAGGGGTGGCTGAGGCCAAATCTTGGGTTTGCTCCTCTCTCTGCCTGGCTGTACTCCAGAGCACAACTGATGCTGCTTATTAGTGAAATGTAATCTCTCCCTGAATGTAACACAACATTTTGTTAAAATTAAAAAATATATACTATAAAGTACTTTTGTCCAGTATGCATAATCTTCAACAAGTGGCTGCATTTTCCCCCAGACTGACTCTCTTGGGATATGTTGAAAGTACCCGACCCAGAGAACTCACATCTTCTCCCACCATATTTCATTCTGTGACTTCCCTGCAGCCTACAAGATCATGAAAATCTTTCAAAACTATCTTTTATTTTCCCTCTGTATTGAAGACGCCACCAAAGCATCTGTAATCAGCACATACAATTTTTTTTCTCAAAACTTAAATGAGAAGTTTAAGTAAGTTCGTTCCTAAGAAATAACCTTGGGAAACTTCAGTAACAACTTTTCCCCAAATTAATAATTTATTTTAAATCATTTTAGTATCTGAACTCAACAAAGACCAGTTTTTCTAGCACACCAGTCCCTGCCCCTCCAGCTCCACCAATTATTTTGACATGTCACATTATCAGGTAGTTTATTGGAGCCTTGTTAGTGATTTGTCTAATTTCTTTAATCCAAAAGAGTCAAGTTGTCTTTTCCTGCCTGTCTGGCATGAGCCTCTTTTGGTTACTCAAACTGCACATTTTTTCACATGATATATACCTCTTTTTCATATGACAGATTAAGAATCTAAAATCTGTTCTGAAATTTATGTCAAAATAAAAATAAGGCTGCTGAATGAAGCAGTACTTTAGGACTGACCAGGGATAACCTAGTTTGCTGGGAAGACTAGTCAAACTGGTAAGACTAGTAGAACTGGTATGACTGTAGAACTGATAAGGCTAGTAATTTAGTAGGCATTGCTATGACAATCTCTGACTGGAGAGGTGGAAAAAATTGTTTGAAGTTGAAGGGAAATTTTAGAGATGAAATCAAGGTCATGACCCTGAGCATATAATTAATTTGTCCCCCCCTTTTCTGTAAGTGAGAACAGAAGCACAAAGTTTTCTAATTTTACATTCAGCTGTGCTCCCCTGGTTTTCAGATTCTGCTACTTTAGTATGTACCAGCTTTCTGGCAGGTTTTCAACATCTGGGAAATGCTGTCTTTCCCTGCAATGATTTGAAAGTACTGTCCAATAGGATATGTAACTATTTTTATGATATTTTAAGCCATAGAAAACTTGAGAAATTTGGACAAACAATGTAGTTTTCTGGGCCTGTCTAGAAATACTGAGCATCCCGGATCAAACCACTGCTGTCACTAACTCAAGGTGTGTTTTAGAAAAGTCAGGAGATTAACAGCACTAAACTCCGACATACCATCCATATTTAAGCTCTTTTAAGAATCAGGGCTGATGCTGGGCAAGTTTTTATTGCATGGATGTCCAGTAAGTCATGGCAGGCTGAAAAGGGAATACAAGTGAACGTGAAATATAAAGTAAGAGAAGTAAACAGAGCAGGATGTCATACAGGGTAACTGTGGGATAAGATGTTTCACCAAGAGTTGGGTAATGGGTAGGAAGAGATTTTTGTAACCAATTCTGTAGAGTATTTGTGGGTTTTAACAATTTTCAAATAGGAAACTGAAGAAGTAGTGGCAGCCTGCCCATGTATATGCACAGTAGACTCCCTGACAGTCAAAAATAAACATTCTTCAAAAAGAGAGCATTCCTACTAGAGACCTCACAAGTTGTACTTGCAGTCTTACTAATCTCAGGAACAAAGGATGATATCTTTAGGAGAGAAATTCTGCCAGTGAGACTCACGAGATAATGAGGTAATAGGCCATGTGTTGTGCGACAAATAAGCTCAGGTTGGAAGGCAGCAAGGACACAACCCTCTTTGGCAACATGGCAGGCAGAGAAATGACATTCTTCCTGTTGTCAGCTCAAGATTTTGCATTACATTACTTGTGTTTGCTAGGATATACACAAGCCTATGCCAATTAAGACAAATAGGTGCGTTCTAAACTGAATTGTAGCATTTTCTAATGAGTTTATTAAGTATCTAGTGCTGGTTCTTCAGTTATTGCTTAAGAGAACAGTACATTTCATTTTTGACTGCTAAATTATTAATATTCAAAAGCACTTCCTCCATCTACCCTGACTTATGATATTTTTCTTTTGTCTTTGGATCAATAAGTTCCAGTAGATGCTTCAGTTACATATGCATATAATTTTGCACAGATTTGGCATTGCCATGCACAAAGAGCCACCCTTGCAAATGCCTTTCCTCTGCAACCTCTGAGAAGTGAGAGAAAACTTTCAAACTACATTCAGAAAAATAATGAAATTCACTTTTTCATCTCATCTAGACACTTGTATGTTGGGATTCAATACCAATTGCAATTTCTCAGCAGTTCTGAAAAAACAGGTGAATTATGGAGCATTGAATTACTGGAATTATAAAAGCTTTAAAGAGATGCTTGTAGACTCCTTGTGGAGCCAGCAAATAAAAAAATAAGTCAAAATGAAACCTTAAATATAAAGGGATATTGTGTTAAACACAAAAGAAGGCAGCATATTGGAAGGAACCTCCACTGGAAAACCACTTTCTGCAAGGTGTCATCACTTGTAACTCTGCCACTTCAGTTTTTTACAGAAGCTGTGTTGTCAATTGATTGAGAGTGTTCCTGGGAGTCACAATAAGAAAACGTTAAACTCTTCCCAAGCTCATGCATGCTATCATTCTAACTCCCTTTGGAATATCATGGAGGCAGTCTTTCCAAATTTGGTTAGGAAGCAACAATATTTCCCAAAGCATGTCTGCCTGTCAAGACAGAAAAAAAATTCACCACTGTTTTCTAATTTCAAGACATATGGAGTCCTTCATTTTGCTGCTTAACCATGCCAGGCTGCAGCACCAAGAAATCTCATGGAAATACAGGAATCCCATGATGTCATTAGGGTGTTCAAAGCCAGTCCTGAGATAAACTGTTCTCATATGGCTTCCATGAGCTCAGAAGGCTCTAGTCCTAAAAGAGCCTGGCCAAAACCTAACCCTTTCTCTACTAATCTGAGGGTGCTCAAGGATAAATTGCTGTGTCAAATAATTCTGAGTCATCTTTGCTGATCTGATGTACTTCAAAGGGTTTGCAGCCATAGTGGGCTGAGCAGCTCCTTATCTCCACTGGCATGGGCTGAAAGCAGCAGCAGTAGCAGCAGCATATTCATAACCTCAGAGTAACTCTTTTTCCCAGCCAGTGACTTATGGGTAATGTGCTGAGCTTCTGGGATGGTGCTGAAGGACCTAGGCACTCACTCAGACTAGATTGGAAAGAGTGAAGGAGTTCTGCACTCTGCAACTATTATTTTTCCTTAACTTTTGTTATTATTGTAATTTTCCTGATTAATCATGTCAGATAGTGGACAGGACAAAGAGCACTGGCCTTTAATTGCATTCATTTTTTATCTGATGGTTTGTAAAGGAAATGATGGTACAAGAGGGATACACTTGTGTTGGGACAATGCATTCCAACCTAGGCTGGCAGCTACAGGCACAGAGACCTTTCTCTTTTCCTACAATTTTTCAACTGATTTTCCCACAGTTTTTCAACTGATTTTCAAGAAGGGTGAGTATCACAAGTCTCATGTTTGGGTTTTTAAAATAAATTTCCTTACCTGCACACAGGGGCCACTGGCAGAACAAGCACCCATCTCCTATATTTAATATGCAACCTTGAGGGCTTCTGGCAAGGTAATTCTCATGGTGGGATGAGCTATCTAGCACAAGATGCTACAGCTGCTTCATTCTGCTAACACATTGGCCTCTGCCTGCTGAAGACTGCCTGACTTGAGTTATTATACTTTTCCCATCAGCAGAAAAACTCATATCATCACTGGGACAAAGGTGAATCGCCTGGAGACAAAGTTAGGATGAATTTTTTGCAGTCCCATTGCACCAGGCATTCAAACCACTTTGTCCTGGGGAGAGAACTCCTTTAATGGTCGTATGTATATGGGCTTATAAGGACACAGCAGATTCTCTCTGCAAATCTGCTCCAGGTGAATGTATCAAATCAGGTAAACCAGAGTAAACTATTTTGTTTCTCCTACATTTTATTCACAATCAACACAATGACCCAGATGAGGAAGAGGTGTGGAACATCACTGAGGTGGTCTGAAGATGATGTTCCCCATGTTTATTGGCCTCTATGGAATAAATTGTGTATAGGATGATGTAATACATGCTAAAACATGGAGATATTCAAATTCATGTACAGCAGTGGGTTATGTGGGTTGAGCAAGGCAGGGAAGTAAAGAAATTTATGCTTGTATGTGGCTTCTGGTCCAGAGCAACATCAAGATGTTTCCAGTCAATATCAGTTTTCATTTGAAGAGGTGCTTTATATTTGTAGTTTTCTTAATCTCTAAAGCAAAATAGGGTAATATTAATTTAAAATGAAGAAACAATTAAAATCCCCAATTACAATTAAAATCTACAGAGCTAGTTCTACAGAGCTACAAAGCAACTGCTCTAGCTTTGTTTATTGCACACATAAATAATCATACTTCAATTAACATGTTAGTGTCTATGATCTCTTCACAGATTAAGGTTGCCTCGAGACTGCTTGGTTTGGCTACTGTAAATATGATGTGAGTTCCTTCCAGGAAAATGTATTTTACATGCTGTTTTTGAAGTAAATTATTTTCTTCTAATATACCTACACAACTGTCACAGGGAATTGCACTGCAGATTTAGTGATGTTAAGTGTCAATTGTAATTTGGTGACAACCATTTTATTGGCTATGCATATTGCTCTGTGAGGACCTACTTCTCAGTATGGAGGCCACCGTATCATTAAAACCCAGTGATCCTTCACTGATGACATAATTTGACTGGCAGAGACAGGAACAGTGAGAGGCTTGTTTCCACCTGCGTGGAATCTGCTGTGTGTCAAGAGATGAATTTCCCTTCAAATTAGAAACAGCATAGCAGACTGGTGCCTGTGATTTTGCTTGATTTCTTTTAAAGAGTTTTACTGGAATGGAGCAGCTGATACAAATCTGTTTAAATATGCCAAACATATATACTGTGCAACCTCTAAACTATTCAGCCATTTTTAGCCACTGAGTTATCAGTGAAATACTTTCAGCTTAACTGAGTGATGTGGTTTTTCTCTCTCCCATCCCTCTTTTTGCACCCTCATGCATGCATCCTTTGGTCTACGAGTCTGCCTTTGCAATAGGCTCAGAATATTAAATTTTTGTGTTAAAAAAAGGGGAAAAAAAGTTTTAATATAAAACCTGTGTTTCAACAGATAAAATAAGTAATACAAACTGTATAAAAATTTAGAGCAAGAACAGAACCATAATCATACATTCTGAAAATTTTATAAACTGACGATTCAAGTTATGTGTTTTATGCTAATACACATAGTGGTAACTTCTAGCAAACTGTGATTCACACATAAAGAGTAGAAAAGTTGAAGGTATTATATATGTAATATTTATTTTTCACATGTATATCTTTATATATACATTATATGCTTATTCTGAGAAAGAGGGAATAGATTCTGAGACTTCCTTAGCAAATTTAAATCAATGTAGCTGCCTTTCCATTGCCAGTATTTAATTTTTTTTTCAGCATGTCACTGCAAGGAACAAAGCAAAGTATCTTAAAAGAAAGTGTATCCCTAGTAATTTCACCTCATTTCACACCTACTTGGCAGCTTTTCTTAGCCAATTGATTTAATTGAAAATGCTGCCAATGTTTGCTTATTAGAATTGTCCTTATGGTAAGTTGTGCTTTCCCCTTTAGATTCACTTGATTAATTTTAAATGTAGAAGAGAACTCATTTTTTTTTAAAGACAAACAACATTCCTCAATATATACTTTTGTCCATGTCTTGTTTTCCCACAGTGCTTATTCTACCTTTTTTGTTTGAAAAATCTTTATTGAACAGTAAACAACATAAATTATTCAGTCAATTTCAGTCCAGTGGCATCAATAATGCTGTGGCAGACATACTTCTTATGACAAATGCTTTGTGTTAGAGAAATGTACCACTGATGGTTTAATCAGAAGTTCTAAATATTTCAGACCTGCTCAATTTTGTTCTTGGAAAGAAGCACTCTTGGCTGCTGTATCTTCCAAAGCTTTGGGGAAATGTTCATTTTCCCCACGGGATTAGGGTGGCCATTTTTACCCACTCCAAAAAAAGAAAGATGTAAAAGACCACTTTCCTTAAGAAAAATTTCTTGCTCTTGAAGGTTTTGTAAACGAAACTTGAATGTTTTAAATGCTTTTTATATTATGCACTTTTGAGACTTGTACACTGTCCATTTCGAAAGCATAAACAACATGTATGAAAATATAAAATTTTATGGGACAAATATTTTTTAAGAATTTGAAGAAAAAAAGAAAAAGAAACTCCTTACCCTGAACTATCATCTTCCTGTTTTGCTGTGCTTTTAAAATAAGTCTGTTTGATTCTTGGCAACAATTGTCCTTCATCTGATTTAGAATCATGATTTTATACAGCTTGTGAGTGTTGAATAACTGCTTTATTCAGAACGAAACTCTTGCTTTAAATGTTAAATTGCTCCTGAAGAATTTTTAGCTTTTTTAAATTTTATTTCTAGCTATTCTGAAAATTACTTTTGAAAGAGGTTCTGCTTTGCTATCAGGATCGGTTTTTTCATATCATTAATGTTAGAAGCCTGGAGTCTTATGAAATAGCTAGATTGTGCTCACTGTGTTCCCAAAAGTAGTATTTATATTCTAATATGACATCTTGGGATTTTATTTCAGCATCATCTAAAATGTTGTCTGAAGTTCTGGAATAAGGTGCAGCTTCCTGGATGGCTGTCTGTTGCATAGAGAAGAAAAACACATTTGTGTCAAATTTATATAAGACAGCCACCTGAAAAAAGTGACGGCATAATGGAAAGGTAGGAAGAGAATTAGAGATGAACTAGGGTCATCAGCACAGCGCAGAGCTTATGCTGAGTTATGTGAACACAACACAAACTATTAGTTTTCAGCTAAAGAGCAGAACATTTAAAACATGTAGGCATCAACCAGATAAAAAACATCTTAGAGGTAACTGTATAGAGAGGTAAAACAGCTGACATGTTCTTTTTAAAGAAAGTTTGGCTACTTTTATGTTCTGGCTTAATAGAAACTTCCTGAATAGAAAAACACCATATGCAGAATGTATATGCCAGTTCCTATTATTTTTGGTCATTCTAGTCAGCACCAAATAAAAAGCGACATAAGTATTGACACCCTAAATCAAAGCTACTATCTGCTGAGTCTCATAGATGTTTTAGTGTAAGAAAAAGTTGTGCCACTAGACACAGTGAATAAGTCTGTAACATATTAGTGCTCCTTTTTGCTTCCTGAGAGTGATGATTTGTATAAATGCTTGAGTTTGAGACAGTGTATTAATTCAACAAACATCTCTGTATTATAAATATTTGGATTATTGGGAGTCTTGTTTGCATGTACCTAGAGAATCCTTTGTGAGTCTTGCAAGATGCTTGGTCTCAGAGGTATCATGCATTGATGCTTCAAAGCATCATCACAGAGCAAGAATTTCTCTTCATTATTTCACCTTGTATTGCAAAAAAGAAATTCAAGAGTAGCACAAAACTGCCATTATAAAACTACTGTCAGACAGAAAACACATGCTTCTCTGCTGAACTGAATCTTATTTAATTAAACTCCTCCACAAACAGGGAGAAAATGGAAAAATCTATGGAGAAATAGGGAGATTCTCTGATACATCTTGGTTCTCAATGAATGCTGCAGCTGGGTTAGGGCACACTAATGTTAGAGGACTGTAAGGAAAAAGTGACATTCTCTCTCAGTTGGTTAGTTTGTCGTGATAACAGCCTATGATTTTCTCCTTGAACTTTTTTGGAGAACCGGCCCTTATCCTTTTCTAGTCCTATAAAAATCACTCCTGGAGCAAAGTGTTGCATGAGAGTTTAAACATCAATGCAGCTGAATGAGGAGCTAGAGTCCTGGATGATGTGGTCTCCACTTTGTGAAACATGCTTTCCAGAAAACAATGTTTAAATCCTTCAAGGGCAAGCAATAACGCACATCTCTAGCCAACCGCTGCTCATTTACTTAAATGCAATTTCCCCTCAGTTAAACATCCAGCATGGGGAGTCTTGAATACCAAGACTTCAAAATACTAAGATTTGTAAACGAAACATTTTTGAATACTTTTTGTGATTAGACTTGATTGGAAGGAAGGAAGCCATCTATTCTTCTCAGAGAGCTTTAACTTAGTCTTGAGTGTAAAGAATTAAGAGCAGGACTTTTTTTTTTTTCCTTTGTATTTGACATGGATGTAAGAATAATCTAGAAGATTATAGAAGTTGTTAATTGGTCCACTATATAAAACTAAAAAGGACCAAATCCCAAATGTAAAATAAGAGCCAAAGATTTTGGATATAGCCTTCAGACTTTTAAATAATGTTTAATACTCTTTTAATTAATGGTGATGTCAGAGATAGTGCTTTAAGTTCAAAATCAATATATGTAAAGAGGCCAAATTATGTCAAAGGGGTAAATTCCAATTTATTTAATATATTATGTGTAGAATTTAACTCATATGTACGGATTGGCATATGTGAGATGCTTGAAGTGAAGAAGATATCATCCAAATTAAAGTGAAAGCTTTAAAAGGTGGCATTTTCTTGATTTTTTTGAAATATTTTCCTGTTTGTTCTTTTGGAATACTTTGGAAATCTCTTCTGAGTAGAGGAGTTCATGAAAGTCTAACAACTGTCAACATTAGGAAAGGCCAGGACATAGAAAGACATATAATGTAGATTCTATGACATCAAACTGTCTGCCAGGTTAAAGCAAGTTCAAGCAAGATAGTACCTTTCTCCTGAAAAAGTTTTTTAAAAAATCTACCCCACCCCATGCTACCACAAACTGTCACAAAATCCATATCAATACATTCTGTGTAATGAAAGCATCAATTCACAGTCTGAGATTCTTTGTAGCTTTCTCTCAAAATCTGAACCTGAAGCTGGAAAACCAGCTGCTGAGTTGACATGACAGCTTGAGAAGAGTCAGAAGACCACAATCATATATTAGTTCTGCTTTTATTTTTTCTGCTTTCCACAAATTTGTTCAAGCTATAGAATTTCTCCTGATTGTTGAATCATGACTGAAGGTAAGAAAATAGTGGTAGTGGCTTTTTTTTTTTTTTTTTTTTTTTTTTTTTTTTTTTTTTTTTTTTTTTTTTTTGTCTTGTCTTGTCTATGAAGTGAGAAACACAGGACTTACTCAGAGAAGTGCAATCTGTGAAAAATCATATTTGAATGTTTTTCTGCAATAGCCCATATCTGGCATGGCTGAAATACTCATTTTCTTTCTAGGCAGCCTTCACTTTTATTTTCTGTGTTATAAGTGAAAAACATAGAGTTCATTACAATCACTAGAAGGGTGCTTTTGTGTGCTAACACCAATTTTGTTCTTGCTTCAGCTTCAGTGTGAGTTAACACACAATTCTGTTGATATGAGGCACAGTCCATTACAGTCTCTTCACACTGACAAGCAAGCCACTTCTTGCAAATCCCACATTTGTCTCATTTTTCAGTGTTTTTTCAATTACAGCACCTCTCATCCCAGTAGATCCTAAACCACCTGCCAGATTAACACCCCTTGATATCCAAATGACTGCATGTCTCATAAAAGTAGCATGAGGTCTTAACTCACTCTTATAACATGCTTGACAAGGCAACTTTGTTCTTTAGCTAATGTCTTTAATTGGGCATACACTAGCTGTTAGGGTAGGATTAATTGTGAGCATATGAGCATATTTTTATTTACTGGGCTTTTTATCCCAAACAAAGAGAAACTCAGGACTTTGCTATGAGAAAATTCACATAAAGGCTTGGCACTTTCCTTGAATTTATAAAGTCCTAAGAACACTTGAAGGGGGATTACATTACAGCAGTCTCTCTCTGCGACAGTCAAATTTGTGCAAATTTTATACTCCAGAAGACAGTCAGTTTGTATAACAACTGGACAAATAAGAACCTTTATTCAACTCCAAGTGCTTGTAAAAAGAAGGTGGAAAAAAGCAAAATATATTATAATAGTTAAGTTTTGCGAAAAGGAAGAACAGCTTACTGAAGTTTTATCTTTTTTTAAAGGCATGCCTGAAATTAGCCTTTTCACTATTGAGGAGAGTTGTCTCTCAGAGTTTCTATACTTGTTTCAAGTGCCACTGGGTGGGTCTGTAGGACAGAAGTTTTACACCAGAAAGAGAAGACCAATGTGACACCCCAGGGTCTGAGCTGTGATCAGCAAATGAAATATTAAAGTACCCCATCCAGTGTTTTGTATATCTAGGTATGTGTATGTAAGGCACTAGTAATAGCATTTTGTATGAAGAAATGACCAAAGATAGGAAGCATGAGAGAGTTTTTGGTAAAACTGAGGAACAGAAAACTCCATAATCACTAATCAGTAGTGTGCACAGAGATAAGAAACGAACTGTGAGACAAGGAGGACAGCTGTCGTGCCTTTTGAAAATTGACAGTGATAATTCAAGCATATTCCCTTTGCAAAGAAGTTGGAGATTCCCAATCTACATATTAGTAGTCTTTTGCTGGAAGATGGCATTCCCTACAGTACAGGTATGGAAGAATGCCCCTGAATTTCTTCAGCATGAGGTCGGTGGTGTCAGCTTAAACTCCTCAAAAAGGGGAGTTAACTTAGGGGGTGCTGTAGTGAATCAGGATTAGCTCAACTACCCTAAATACCTGGCTGACACAAGTAGAACTGTTTCAAGTTCCCAGACAACAAGAAAAACTTGAATAGAGTGGCTCCTGTAGCTACACAAACATCTGTCTATGTCTTGGCTGTCATCACAGGTAAACCCTGAAAAGTTTCAATCCATGGTATCTTGTAGAAATAATCTTAGCTACAATGTAAGTGTTAAGAAAAGAATACTTTAACTATGCTTAGATAATATTCCAGTATCTAGTCATAATCAAGTAAAACCACTTTCTAAATAATGTTCCAAAGCATTAATACATATTTTGTGAACTCGTTCATATAAACTTGTTCATGAACATTCTCTAGACCAGAAGACATGATGCTAGGCAAGGCATATGGATGGTAAAAGGGCAGAAGTCCTGGGATGGAAATACCTTCAAGGAAAACCTGTACCTCTTTCAGTAAATCCCTTACTTGGTTTTGATTTTCAGGGAGAAAGTGGCATGGACTTGTGGGGCATGCTTCAGAAACCTTTAGCAGTAGGCTAGAAATCCTCCTAAACTCTTCAGAAACAAAACTAATTTATTTCAAGAACGAGATTATTGAATGTACCAATGAGCCAGGGCTGATAAGACTCTTCAGTGCCTCTGTTGGCTAATTTTAGGTTATACCCCTGAGCCAAAGAATAGACTGATGCAAAGTTTGGAAACCCTAAAAGGAATGATTTCTATCGGAATGCCATAGATGTACATACTTTGGTCTGAAAACCACGGGCAAAATTTCTGATTTCTTTTGGATGTTACTTCCTGGTGTATCCCATATCTATCCTGTCCTAAAATGAGCATTCAATAATTCCATAAAATTAACATTTCCCTTTAAAATACCTTGGGAAAAATAAAGACTATATCAACAGCATGTAAGCACATTTAATAAAAGAATTAAAAGTGCTTGGGACTAACAGAACAAAATATTTAAGCTTTCAGAAATAGGTTGGCATTTTTAACATTTTCCAAAAAAAGAAGGATTTATGTGAAATTATTAGTCTAAAGGTAATTTTGGATATACTCCCTCTATTTTATGTCATTCACTTTGCATCAAGTGTGATATTCTCTTTTCTGATGAAACCTGGAAGTTTTGTCTTGAAAAACGATGTGCCTTATAGGCAGCAAGAACTAAGCAATTTTAGCAATGGCAGAGTAATAAAAAACATTCTTACTATGGATTCATTGAAGATGCAAGGACAAATAATAACCTTGGTAGATTTATTATAAGACTTAATTTAAAAAAAAAAGAAAGGAGAATAAAGGAAGGAAAGTGTTTCATATATGAATTATCTCTATGTCTTCATATGAAGAAGAAAATTTATAAACATATGCAGATAAAGGTTTAGGAGTAGGATGCTGTTGATATGTTTTAAAGTATTTTAAAAACAAATATGAAACTAAATAGCAGTTTGCATAATTTCTAGAACCTTCTTGCTCATTTTCAGTAATAAAGAGATATATATTTTATATATATATTTGAGAAAAAAATCAAGCTGCTTTGCTAATTTGATAATGATTCAGAAATAAGCAATTAATAACACTGATTCTAAACAAATAATGAATATAAAATACTTATTCTCATATGTACAGTAAGAACATAATTGACTATATTAAATGTAATACATAAAGCCTTTGCCTGTTGGTAGAAACACCATAAATGCAAATCCTGTTCACTGTAAACAAACAAGAAATCTATTGAAATTAATAGAATTATTTCCAAGAAGAAATGCAAAAAGGATTTGACTCAGGCACATAATTTAAAAATTATCTGAATCCTGCCCAGGCAGGTGCAAAGGACAAATGGGTACATCCAGTCTACATTTCACACTTCTTCCATGCAATATTGAAATTTTTATTTACTATTTAGTTTTTTTTGCAGGGCTGGCAGGGTGAGAAAGAATTTAAGAAATGTTTTCACATTGAGCTAGGGAACCTGACCATCCTCTCAGTGAAAAGAAGCAGTAAGGTTCCCAAGGCCCCTTGTTCCCAGCCTCCCTGGGATTTCTCAATTGCTAAAAGCCTACAGACTAGTTTTGGATTTGTTTTCTTTAGCCCAGACTTCTAGTTGATCCTACTCTTAGAACTGATGTGCAGTATTTAGAGCCTGGCCCAGAGCCATTGTTCCAACAAATCCTCTCTCCTAGCATGAGCAGAGAGCGGTTCCAGGCTTGGAGCTGTCTCCATGTTAGCACAATTTATTAAATACTCACAAGATGGAAAAAAAGAGTAAAATAATTATTTGGAATCAGTTTGGTAAACAAAAACTGAGAAGTTTTATTAAAATTATAACAAAGTTCTTGTCATCAATTAAAGCCCTTTCATCTTTATGTAAATGCTAACCAGAGAAATGATGCTGTTTGTAGTCCTTTCAGAAATGCATGGAGGACATCATGATGAGCATGATGAGCATGATGAGCATGATGAGCATGCTGAGCCTTCAGCCCTGAGGGTCGCCCTGTGTGGGAGGACACACCTGCCTAAACAGGAGCCATCCACTCTCACTTGTGGGATCTCAGCATCTGATTTCAGCACATGTTCTATTCATCAAACTCCAGTTTGGCACCAGAAAAATCACCTACCCCCAAAATTTGGTCTTGGCTTTCCCTTCACCTGGAGACAATGAACAGAAACAAACATACTTCTCAAAAGAAAGGCAGAACTATTTTATCACCAAGACAGTAACTGAGATATCTTCTCCTGTTTGGAGTCTATTTTCCTGGCTTGAATTAGGACCATTACATCAAATTGAACATATTTTACATTTTTAGGAAAAAAAATAATAAGATGCTCTTTATTTGCTGTATTTTCTATGCATACCTGCTTGAAAATATAAGAAATATTGGGCTAATTTTTCACCGTAATGATGAAATTCACAGACGGCACTGAGTTTCTGGTTTCTGAAGGGAATGTTATCAGGTCACCATGTTGCTAAACAGTATCACATTTTAGTAGATAATTTCTGAAAAGTGCTTGCTTTTGGAAAAGAAAACCAAAACCAAACTGCCAACCTGAAAGGAAAAAAAAACCCTGGCAACAGTTCTGCTGAAAAAAAAAAATTATATTTATATCAACCCTCTCATCTAGATTCTTAGACACATGACTGCTTAAAATGCAGTCACCTGACAAAAACAGTTCTAATTATTACCCCCTTGGGCTAACATTTTTCAGAGTGACTGGCTAAAGTGCACTCCAGCTCATAATTTTTATCTCTGACAGTGGAAGACATAACCTAGTTTCCTCTAATGCAAAAGTCTCTAATCTAGAGGGCAAGACCCTTTTCCATATAACATTGAAGGGAGAAAATGCAATTTGAGCACAGGGAAATTGCCCACATAGTTTGATAGTTCTACTGTTCTCATTTTTTTTCTCCAGGATTAAATGTCTTATTTTATTTTATGCTAAATTATGACCCTGCTCAGACTTGTATATATTCTTCATCACATACTAGGAATTTTGTACGGTAAAAACAAAAGGACCTAGAAATGTGGTCTAGTTTTCTTATTCACATTTTAGCCATTAAAATTTCCAGATTTCCTCATGGGGCTAAGGATATTTTTTTCTTAATAGATAGTCCTTCCTTCAGCAAGTGGCACTTGCAAACAATAAGCTTCATTCACCTCTGGGTTAATCCAGTTGTGTATCAGCACAATGTGATTGATTTCATATTGGTGTAATGCAGTAGTGTATCAGGCTCCAAGGTTTGAAAGCAGAGCACTACATTAAAATCTACATTTGTATCCTGACACACTGGGGAGCAGACTTTCAGATGGGCTTCATCCCAACATTGTTTTCTTGCTGCACATTTTTCAGCACAAAAATAAAATAATAATAATAATTTTAAAAGATCCACAATTTTGCACTCATGAACACTACGGGGAACAAAAATTAGAAAGTCTCTTGGATAGTGAATTCCCTGAATTATACATGTACCTACCTGAAGTACACGTGCAATTGAGTAGTTAGATGCTTAACTACTATTTGCAATAGAGGGTACCTGTCAAAATCTGGGCCTCGATGTGCAAACAGCCTCTCAGCTAAGATGAGCAGATTTACCGGTGTGCACAGAGGAGGCTGCCTCACTCCAATTAGCACCACCCAAATGGTTCAGCCTTCCCTCCCCCCTGACATCAGGGACACTACTGCATCTGTCCCCAGCTGAGCCTGACCAGAAGGATTTCTGGCAATAATAGGATAAATGAATTAACCCTTTTCCCCTTTTTTTTGTTAAGTTCACATAGGCAGTGGCTGAATAATAAATTGCCCTCAATTTTTATAAAGCCAAAAACACTGAAGAGTTTCAAAGAAGTGAGTCAGGAATGCTAGAAGAGTTCCTTTTTGTGCTGTGTTTTTATTAACAATTTTTTTTTTTCCTCCCAGCCTAAGAACCACCTTTTCCTTTGTAGCTTGACAGCTGCTGCTTAACACCTTTTTTTCCAGCTGGCAGGACAGCAGGGTGAGCATGTTTGTGGTTAGCATGCATTGCTTTTGTGAGCAGTGGGGGCACCAGTTGCCTCCTGAAAATACATGTCACCTTCACAGCTCATATGTCTTCCATCACTTTGAGGACTTCCTAGAAATACCAGTGGTAAAAGTACTGTCCAAATAAAGGACAATCAAAGCTACCTTCTGTTAAAAAAGCCCAGTTGCTGCCATGATTATGTTAGTCCACATTCTTCAAGCTGGACTCAATTTTTTTTTTTTAATACTGATGCTCAACAGAGTTTTCAGTGAATTATAGTACTTTGTGCTGGTGAGTCAGTGCTGGATGAATGGTCTCCTTTGCCTTTTTTAAGGGCAGAGAACGAGTGAATGTGAGCAAGGCAAACAAGGGCCTGAGGCCATAATAACCAGAAAGCCTAAATATATGAAAATCTCTTGGGTTCAGATTCTGGGCAGAGAGAATTTTTTATTTGTATACATTCTTTTCTGTGTATGCACATCTGTTTGCAGGATCTCATCCTACACTTGTGTAGAAGACCACAGTATTTTTTAGCATCCATGCTTAAGACTGAAATTGTGATGGAAACAATGGCTCTGAAATGTGACTTTGGTTGGCTGGCTAGGGCTTCATAAGATATGGTACATAATACAGTAGCTACTGCATGAGACCATAAAATGTAAGATATTTGGTGGGTAGATCCTTAAATGAGAATCTCTTTGCAATCAGAAGAGCCAGCTGAGATATTGAGTATTAAAGCCTGAGTTTAGCTGAGCAGTGCAATCACAGTAAAATGGCATCTCCACAGATATTGCACACTATTAGAAGGTTTCCTTATATTTGTATGGTTAGTGAGGCAAGCAGGGAAATATAAAGCAAACTATTTATTTTTTACCATCAAGTATCACAGCATTAGCAATTAATATTTAAATTACCTTGTTTTCTACATTTTTTCCTGGCTATGAGAACTTGAGCTCATAAAACATCAGAAGAATCCTAAGGGATTTCCAAGAAAACTTGTATTCTAAAACAAGGCCATCAGTAATCAACACATCTTATACTACTACAGTCAGACATATCAGTGATCCTTACTCCTGGCCATGGTGGACCCCTGCAAAGGTCCCAGAGTTTTTGATGTTACCCTGAACCTTCAGTCCTTAGGCATCCTCCTCCGACAACTGTTTGTCAGCCTGCCCAGGGGCAGGAGAAGCCCAATTCTTCTCAGATGCTGTAGGAGACAGATCATTAATAGCTTTTAGTCAGTCCTGGTGAGTGGGAGTATAGTCAATGAGAAAGGCTTAACACGCATTCACCAAGACATCTGTCCTCCAGTAGCTTGGTTTCATAATGGTCTGTGTTTTGATATAGATTAACTGATGGCTCGTCCTTCAGTGAGGCAAGGCATAAATACTGAAAGATCCTTCATAAGGCTGGTGTTTAAATTCAGACTGACAAATGAGCTGTAACCACTACCTGAGGGAATAATCGTACAGCAGCTCTTATGCAGCCGATGAATTGCCAAAGCAAGAACTTCCTATGGGCAGGTCACTCAAATAACCTCTGCTGAAACTCAAGCTCTGAGCAGGAAAGTGCTGAAACATGCCCAAACTCCTGGGAAGAGACCCCCAGAGGCCCAAAGATAATGCAAATTTTGTAATGCTGAACATAGTATGGAACACATCAAGGAATGCACGTAAAGAGCAAGAGATCCATAATCAGCAAATGGTGCTTGAAGGTTCTTCTGGTTTTGCTTGGAAAGGACAGTGAAGTGAAGAGCATTGCATTTGAACCTTCTTGAGGTGAATCTTGCTCCTTTGCAAAGAATGCCTACAAGCATAAGCCTGCATTATTCTCCTCTCCTGACTCCCACAGTTTGGGCACTGTTACACACTCCTGTGTTGCTGCAGACTCTTGTCATTCACCAGTCCCATGTGACCGGGGTTCCTGGTTTTTCTGAAGAGCTGCTATTTGAAGCCCATTGCTTTTCTGACATGATGTTGTCTCCCTCATGGAGGAGGACAGTTGAACAGTCCAGACCGTAGCTTCATGTAACTAATTTTTTTTAGAACGATCTTGGCACATATACAATATTTTATAAGAAAGAAGTTCATTTATCAGGACAATGAAAAAAAAAGTCCTTTTTTCTTTTTGTTTTTGTGAGAGCTGTGTAGACAAGAAAGGAGTAAGATTTTACAATAATTTGGAATACACGTAGTTGGATAGAGTAGCTGGGATGATGAAGTGTTTTAAAACCAAGCCTTAATGATTGCTAAGGGGAGAAGTGGGGAAAAGTGAATCAACTGGTCAGTGGGAGATCTGCTGCTCACTTCACCAAAGCTAGGAGTTCATCACAAATCTGCTGCTGACAGTAGTGTTGATGAACATCTTAAAAACACTGCAGTATTATGTCATTGTTTAGCTGGGAAGGCGGTAATCTCTGCCTTGGGAGTAATTCACTATATCACCTAAACAACTTAATCATCTAAGTTTTTCATGTGTATGCAAGGGGCAGATCAAGATACTTGAAAAGGAAAAACAATCTTAATACATTTGAATACCTACTGGAGGATATAAAATCCTTGTATTTTCTAAGGGAATTCTTAATTTCAGTTGCACTGTTTCTGAATTGTAGCTCTTGTTTCGTAATTTTCAGCCTGCTACAAAATGAATTTCACTGATTTTCATACTTGAGAGTAGAAACCTGAAAGGAACAGAGAGGAAAGAAGTCATGGTTTGTAGGCACAATAGTGTAAAATGGTCTTACTTCTTCAGTGGAGTTACTAATTTGATTGCTCTTCTTTTAACAGCCTACCTACTTTCCTTGAATATGAATTACGTGCATGGAGAAAATAACCTCATGTATGTTTCAGTTAGGTATTTTCTGTCCATATGCTCATGAAGGAATTGAAAAGGTTCAGGAAGACAGGGCACAAACATGTGCATTAAGTCCAACTTCTTCCAAAAGTAAATAGAAGTGAAACAAAGAGAAGACTCATGCCTAGTTAAGAAGAATATGAAATAAACTTTTACTCACCTATATAATCCTTATTTAAGAGTGCAGTGTAAATAACATCACACTCGTTCATGTGCATACAGATTGCATGAAATACTTCAGAGTGGCTTCTTAGAACAATCTTGTAAACGGCAATTTTTTTGAGCAATTCAAACATCCCCATTAAACAAACCCAAACAGGATTCAGAAAATGCAGGGTTCCAACACTTTCCCCCAGGATCAGAGGGCCACTGAACATTCTTGTTCAATTTGAACAAAGTAAATGGCATAGCCTCCATTAGTATACCCTCCCCTAATGGGCACCCCCACTGGGGACATTGTTCAGGCACCACCACGGACACGTCTCAAGTGCAGCTGGGTATGTAAACAAGGACATAATCCGCCTGAAAGAATACTCACAGTTTGGCAGAGCTCTCTGTGTTGTTAATGTATTGTGCCAAAGCAATAACAAAGCCGTCATTTTAAAGTTTATTTGCAAGATTTTATTAATCAAGAATTTTTCCAGAAATCACTTCTGAAGGAAGGTTGTTCCAGAAGTCACCATTTAGTAGAAGGTTTCCAGATGACATTTTTTTATCTGTAGCCTGTCCCTCAGAATAAATCTCAATTTACTCTGAGTTCATTTGAGACAGAAAACGCATTGCTGTAATATAATGTAAGGGAGCCTTCTGGGTTTTTATTCTGAATTTTCTCCATTCCTTGCAAGACCAATAAGCTTTAGGTTACAATTCTTCATTAGGCTGGAGATAGTCAGGGTGGTGTACCTTGGCTTATTAGCAATGAATTCAAAATATTAGCAGTTATAAATTTAATATAGTCATCCTGTTAATGTACGAACCAATATTTCTGAGTTTGGTACTCCAAGGAAAGAAAGTAGATTGACAATTTTTTCAGTTTTATTGGTTGATAATCTGGACTTTTAAAGTTTTTCTAATGTTTTTGGGACAGTCAAAAGAATGGCTAAATAATGCTGTAAGAAAAGATGACATTTTGAAAATCAGATTTCCATGAGCCTTCAGTCAGACAGAATCAATGGTCTAGAAGTACTAGCAAGATTTGTTATGGATATGACTAAACAAAAAAAATACTAAGACTTTTTCTTTTTTTAATTAAAAAAAAATCTTAGGAATTATGACGAAAAGTTTTCTACATATATTACATAAGAAAGAAGGCCAGATTGCAACAAGAAAACGATACCTGGTTAATTTTGTCATTGCATACTTCAATTATAACCAGTATTCACAGCACATAAATTGAAAAAGTAATTTTTTTCAATGGTAAGGCAGTGTTAGAACTATTTTTTGTGTGTATTTTTAAAAACTTTCTTCCTTTTAAGGTTATACCATATATTCAGTATATTTTGGTGGATCAAAAAGAAATATGTGTGTATCTTTTACATGTGCTGTGTTCAGCTCCATTTAAAAATCGTTAGCCCTCCATTTATAGGAAAATTTTTGGACATTTGCAATGCTGCTAAACTGGACACTGTGACAAACATTTCTGAACACAGGATTTCTGGATACCCCAGATAAATTATTGCTATGCCTGCACAGAAGAGATATGTATACACAGATAAAAACTCAGTGTGCTCCTGCTGCATGTAGAGCATTGGCTTGCCCTGTGCCGTGATAAACACACCACATAGGTGTGGGTCAGATGAGCATGTTTGGCAGGTCTCATGCTCTGCATTGCTCTATGTGTGCATTCCAGCTGCAGCATTTCAATTTACCACTTTGATATCTGTTGAGCTCAACAGGTGTGTGTTTAAGCCATTTTTCCAGGAAACTGGAAACCCTTATCTGCCATATAAACCTAATTGGAACTACAAATCAATTTAAAAAAAGTGTATTTTGGTCTAGCTTTACCCTGACTCCTCTGGTGGAATTTCTTTGCTGAATTCCTTTGTTGTTGAGGTCTTTTGTTGAGGTCCTTTGTTGAGGTCCTGCTAATATTGCTATAATAATTACCATTCCAATGTTTCTACAGATATGTGCTGTGGGAAAGATTCCTGTACAAGATGTTGTTTACCTTAAATGCCTCTTACACCCCAAATGCTGCAGTTCTGACTATGCTGTTATTTTCAAAGGAAAGTTCAAACTTCACAACAGCCCACGCTTTCTTACCTGGTTAGGTAAGGTAAGGCTTTCAACCTTACAGCCTGTGGTCGGGCAAAGTAAAACTAGAGCAAACCCTTTAATTTCTCTGACACGGTATCTCTTTCTTTGTGCTAAGGAGTGTCCCGTAGTTGGCAATAGTGAGCCTCTAGTATTGAGAGTGACTTGACTTTTACAGCTGTGAAACCTGCAATTTGATTGGCTGCCAGCTGACCTTTTTTCTGGATGAAACCCAAAGTGTCAGGTAAAAGAATTCTCTTTTGTCTAGGAGGTTTTCTTCATTTTTGAGATGTATGGATGGAAAAATACTGCTATCACTGACCACAAAATATAGATGTTCTTATGTCACAGCCATTTTCGTTCTGTTGTGGCTGTGAGAGGTTTATTATAGAATATTTGTGACAGATGTCCTTTATGCGATATTCAACTCAAGGAGAAGGCACTGGTTTAATATAAAATGCTGACATCTCTGTCATTTTGGATGTTGCTGGCTTTGATTCCCCAGTATAATAATAACAATAACAACAATAATAACAATAACAATTACACATATTATTACTTTAAATCAAAGAGCTTATTATTTTTCACATTCCTGACATTTTTTGTTCTATTTCTTTGATAATCATAAAGCCACCTTCATAATATCACAATCTCCTAACAATGCTATAATTACATATTAATTATTTCAATGCTGAAAAATACTTCTATCTTGGTCAAAATAATGGCTCAGCTGACAGTGACATGTCATTTTATCAACACCTTGAGAGAAGTTGAGCCATGAGGCAAGCACAGCACAAAATTTACTGCAGCTACCTGCAAGCTGAGGCCAGGAATCCCTGCATCAGTCAAACTAACTCTGCTTTGGAGTTGTAAGCATGATGTCACAAAATTAGAGAGGAAAGAAAGAAAAAAACCCAAACCAAAAAAATAATAACCCCCCCCTCTGCACTCCAAAATCAAAAGCAAGCACCAAAAAAGAAAATGTATGTTTAAGAGGTCTGTGTTCTAATACCTTCCACCTGGAAAAGCCAAAACTTACTAAAGAGAGGGAGACTTGAATTAAAAATTTGCCTGCTTTTTCCCCTCAGAACATAATTGGTGAACCATGAATTTATGCTTTTTTTCATGAGGTACTATAGAAACCAGAGAAAAATAGATACCAAATTTCTACAGCTCTTCTTCGTCAACAATATCAGTTCTTGATGCATTTCTTGAGGATAGGGGTCTGTCTGACTTGGATTTCTGAAGCAGACTACTTGCAGATACTACATATAAGAAGAATGCATTGACTATATAGCGAATATGTACATATTCTTCCTCACCTCCAAAATCTCCAAAACTTCATGGAGCTTTTCTGTTTTCTGTAAATGCAGTGGAAGGATCACAAACAACCATTAGAAGCATACCAAATTTCCGAAAAAAAAAAAAAAAAAAAAAAAAAAAAAAAAAAAAAAAAAATATTGCTTTATGAAAAATACCCCAGAAGTGAAATAGTTAAATAATTTTGCCATCTGTTGAAACAATATATAACTTCTTCAATATCATACATAGCTTTTAACATACTATTAGTTGAGGATATAGTGTAACCAGCTGGTTGCTTATATAATCTTGAGGTTTAAATTTATATAGTAGGAGTTTTAGTGTGTTTATGATGCATAGTAAGAATGTACTTAAAAATGTATTTAAAAAATAACTTGTGCAATATATTTTACAGTCTTGCTTAACACATACACAGAAACTTAAGAACAGATCCAGATTTTCTGTTCAGAACTTTAAGAATAGGTGAAAACATGCGACATTGCCAAAATACCTGATTTCATATACAAATGACTTATACTGGGAAACGTTTTCGTTCTATATGAAAAAAAAAACTTTTGGGGGACCACTTTAACTGAAAGGAGGTAGTACCAGAGACCAACTTGGTTTTTATGGATGAAAACCAAAGCACTGTTAATCAAGGTACCTGATTAATTGTCTGAGTTGGCCTCTTTGACAACTCTTTCTCTTAAATTCCCTGGAAAAGCCTTGCATATGTTTTGGTTAGTTTTGATGTAATGATGGCCAATTATCAAATGACCTACATTTCTGTAAGTACTACTTTAGAAAATTCGATGGTTGTACAACCATTGAAATAATTTAAAAACTGTTTTATACTGTAGCTTGCACATAGCATTCTACTCTCTGATCTTAATCTGAAAAAAGTGTTTAAAGCACCATTGTGCCCACAAGTAACATTCTCCAAGTCACTAAAGACTTCCAAGTCTATAAGCACTTACATTTGGGTCATATGTAAAGCTCAAAGACATCTAACTCCAGAGATGCTTAAAGGTTTGGTTCAGGATTAAACCCCAGCTGGTAATCTTCACTGAGGTATTCTCTTGTCTGCCTTGTGAAGAGAGAGGAGAAAAAAAAGTAACATGGATTATTCAAGTGTTAAACTATCTACATACAGTTTTGGGAATGAACAATCAAATCCTGCCAGGAGAGATGATTTTTCTCTGCTAATGAGTTGCTTATAACGGATCACCCAAGAAATGTAGAAGCATTGAAACTTGTCATCCAGAGGCTCTTGGATGTAGAATGTACCAAAAACATCAAGACTGAAGATAAGGATTTGCCATATGTCCTAGAAGCAATAGAACTGATACCCTGTTTTTGCAGCAGTGCAGCTGTTTGAAAATAGCAAGGCTTCACGGTATAGTCTAGAATAGCACATGGTCCACAGAAGAAAACAAAATTCAGCCTTAAATTGTACAGGTTTTTCAGACAATGACTTGTCTGACAAATATCAATAATGGATGTGAGAAAAAGAGAGAAATGAGCCCTTCACATTTAAATTCAGGATATAAAGATACTGAGTCAGCAAAAGTGCTGTTATTAAATTGCTGGTGTGTCATACTTACTGGTGAAAAAACCTGCTGGTATGTCAATAATCCTTTTGTATGGTGGGCCAAGGTTTATACCACACTTCACTGAAGTCCAGTTAGACATCTGTGACTTTCACCTCTGAGCAGAGGTATCTGTGAGCGTGTGGAGTGGTAATTTTTGCTGTATGTTGGAGAGCAAGTGAAAGAACAGATCCTTAAGGGTCTGTCTGTTTATTCAGTGCTCTGAAAACCTCATTTAGCAGCCTCAGTGAGGGCCACGGTTGGAGCAGTGCTTAAAAAATCTGTGACAAATCATCCTATGATCCTCTGAAGTAAACTGTACAAATTACATTGGTTTCATTTTGGAAACTGTTAAAAGTAGTCAACAACTAGTACAATTGGGCTAGGATTTCGATGCTCCCTTAATTTTGGGTGGAAGGAGCAGTTGAAGACAACTGGGTGCACAGCGCAATGTATTTCCTGGCACTTTTGCGACAAAAGGAATAGAAATAAAAACTAGGAGGTTTTATGTGGTGTTTTAGCCCTCCTAAAGCCTCCATCCTGTGCCTTTCCTGTGCTATCTCAACACATCAAAAGCTAGGACTTTTTCTGATTAATTTCATAAAAAAATCAAACTTAGTTCAAAGATCATCCTGCCTTGTCCAAAAAAACACAGTGAACAAAATCAAATCCTTCATCTGGCATATAAAGGTCTTTGGAAACACACATATGCTTCATTCTTTCTCTGTATAGACTATAGAGCTGTTTTATTTTAAGGCCTACTTAGGAATTGTTGCAAAGGTTCATTACTGGATCCAATTTGGGCAGACACATTCTTTCTGGATAAATATATTGTGTTCAAAAGGACCAACAAATGAAAAATGGCCCTAATTTGATAAAAGGATGATAATTCTTTGAGTTCAGAAAACAGAAGCTCACATGTTAGTCCAATACCCTTTTTAAACCACTCTAAATTTTTTTTTTTAAATTGGGGATAAACAATTTAGTCTCTTAATTAGTAAGCATGTAAAGTACTGAAACAGAAGGTCTGAAAGCCACAAGGTAAGTAAACTGTGTTGTCAGATCCCCGCCAGAAAAATTTATTGATAGACTTTTATTCCTCTTGAATAAATCTTGCTGACCAAATCTTCTGAAATATAAATAAACAAACAAATGCACAAGGAAAACTTGCCTTGTGCTGGCCCCATGCTGAATTATACCTCAACTCTGTCAGAAAGTGTAGCTGGTCACAAACTCCATTTAATTCCATGAGAATATATTTACCACTATGTTATATAAATAAATATATGCTCTTATTCAATGGACATGGATTGGGAAATTTCTAGAGCTTTCATTTTCAAGATTTTTTTCATGTCTAGTGAGGTCAATTGGTCGTGTGTTTTTTTCTTCTCCCTTTCTTCAAAGGGCTCATAGGGACTACTACTTCCAGAAGACTTTTACTGCTTTAAAAGAGCTAAATTGTTATGGAAATTATATGCTTTCAACCTCACTCAAATACCACTTCAAATTATATTTGGATGAAAGTTTGTAGCTTAAAATACAGGAAAAAATAAAAGCTGCATAAATGTTCACAAATTTTAGTAAATGGCCTTTGTGTTTCTGTGACTCACTTTTTCTTATTTAGCCACACAAACCTTGGCATTTTCCCAAGGCACATTATTTTTTCCCAGACTGAAAAGGAAAAGAAGACAGAAAGGTATGAAGGTTTAATAATTTTCTAATTTCTTGTGAGATATTTTCCATTATGGTTATAGGGCCATTTTGAACACCTAGAACAGCATGGCAGAAAGAGCAAATGAAGATAAACAGTAGGGATTGAAAAAAGATAATTAAAACATATGAACTGTTACTGAGACAGAATACTTCTTGCGAGAGGATGGTTCAACAGCTTGTGATGAAGGCAAGTTGTTCCTTTGATAGAGAGATGGGGATCAAGACACCTGAGACCTACTGTCCTTCCTTCCTTCCTTCCTTCCTTCCTTCCTTCCTTCCTTCCTTCCTTCCTTCCTTCCTTCCTTCCTTCCTTCCTTCCTTCCTTCCTTCCTGCCTTCCTGCCTGCCTTCCTTCCTGCCTTCCTTCCTGCCTTCCTTCCTGCCTTCCTTCCTGCCTGCCTCCCTCCCTCCCTCTTTCTCCCTGTATCCTTTCAAATCATATTCAGTGCATTTGGCAAAGTTACTACCCCAGCCTACCTCCAGCATTTCTTCTATTTTTACGGTCCATTGTTTTTTCAGCTGGCATCATCCATTTTAACTCTTCTCTCTAACTCTGGACTATTGCAGGGTCAACAAATTCCTGCAAACATTTGAGTCAAGCTGGTGCGAGTCTGGCAGTTAACTGCCTGTCAACTCTCATCAAACATGGGAGCTCTGCTGCATGCTTTCAGACAGTGCAAACTTGGCAAACAGATTCTGCAAATCCTAGTTAAGAGACAGAAAATATCACACACTTAGAAAGAATTAAGACTTCATCGTCTTGAATGTCTCCTAGAGAATGCTTTAGTTTTTGTTGCTCCAGCTCAACAAAGTACTGCTAATTGACAGAAGTGCAGTCTAGAAACTTAGGTGTCTTTAGATTTCAATTCTTGTAATCATCTTATTAAAATAATTCACTAACTTTTCTAAACACAAACATATTCAAGCTGGAATAAAAAGTTTTAAGGCAGGATTAACATTATTAATACACAATGAATACCTAGGGGAAAAAAAAGGATGATAAATATAAAGAAGCTATTTATTCATAAGATACTGGTATTTATGTGAAAAGACAAGCCAAACAAAAATCAGAAATAATAAGGCTGTGCTGTCTCCTCCTTCCCTTTATGCTACAGTCGTGGCATGTGATGGATTACAGTTTAAAGAAAACAAACAAGGTTGACAGTTTTTAGGGACATACCAAGTTGCTTTCTATCTGCATGTAAAATGCCTGACGTGAGAGCTCCAGTGCTGTAATTGTCTTGTGGAAAAACTGGAGGATGATAACAAATACAATTGGCTCTATTATTGATATGTGCTCTGTGTGCACTAGATGTGAAACAAAAGAAAACATGCAGAGGGAAATGAGGAAAGTTCATAATTTACCATCTTTAGGTTAGAGATCTCTGTGCTGAAGGTATGTGGGCACAAACAAACTTGACATTTAAAGTAACCAGTTTGGGTTTTTTTTTTTTTTTTGACCTTCTACCCTGAAACAACAGTCAGTAGTCTTAACCTCTGATATCTGATATATAAATAAGTTGGGAGCTCTCTCCCTCCAAGAGGTGTTATTTAGACTTCTTACACAAGCCCACCATCCATGTTTCCCCATCAAAGTGTTTTAGGCCTACTCTCTTCCTACTGCTTTAGAATTTATCAGTGTTATGAGTGATTCCTTGTAGAATGTTCTTTTTCCTTTTGCTATTTTTATATTTTGAAAAATCAAATCAATATTTATACTTTTTCCTGAAACCTAGGGAACATATTCCACTCGTTTCTATCACCCCAGATGTTAGTCCATGCTGCACTGGACTTATATTGCTCAATGGTAAAAGTAAAAACTTTTTATAATAAGTATCGAGTAGATAACAAAATCATCATTCACTGTTCTTAAAAGTTATAATATTGACCTCAAAAAAGTCAAATAAAATAGAGCCATGAATATACACCCTGGAATAGATCTTCAATACTTGAACAGCATCATCATATATAGAAACATTTTATGTCACTCAGGATATTTCCTAGTAAACAGATGAATGAAGAAAAAAAGAGGGGAAAAGGGAAGAAATGATGTATGGATAATTAATTGGAATGGGTTTTTATTTTAGTTAAGGAATCCATATTACTGTAGTTAGTTTCATTCTTTCCTTCAACCTTTTTTATCTGAAGCCATGTATCTGAATTAAAACAGAACTATGAACTTGTTTGTACTAAAACCACAATTGGTATTCAGCTAAAACTTCTCTCCATTCTCAGTAACTATGAGGGTTATTGTAACATTTCCACATTAAATCACAGCTGGAAAGCAAGAACTTAATGTTAGATTGTGAGAAATGCAAATAAAATCTGCAACCTACCTGCTTCACGCTGCAGCAGTTGAAAGAGTTTGCCATGGTAGGAAATTTATGTAAGATAGATATATTTATTTCTGCTATTTATATGTCCTGTTTATACAATTTTTTTTACTGTGTATATATTGATTCTATCTGATTATCTAAGTGTCCAGGGAGCGAAAACATTTACTGCAAGTTTAAAACCTTGCTACTGTCTTTCACTGTCTTTCACAGTTACTTGAGTGGTTTGTTCTTGAATTTGTAATTTGTTAATTACTGTAAATGAGGCCATAAGTACTAGTGGTGGTTTTTTTTTTTTCTTTTTTTTTTCTTTTTTTTTTTTTTCTTTTTTTTTTCTGAACCTGCTCTATTTTAATGTCATTGTCGCACATCCAAGTCTACCATTGAGGCATTAACATTGTTTTCATGTGGAAGGTGACAATGAGGCACAGGCCTCCTCTTGCTTTAATATTCATTTTAGAGGAAGAATATGTCAAAGCTTCTCAGTCTCTGCCTGTATTTGAGAGATAGAACAACCTCTGAGAATGCACAACAACTTCTCCAGGGACTTTGCATCCTCCTTTATAGCACGTATTTTCAGAAAAAATTCCCAAACCAAAACAAAAAGAAGAAAAATCGCCAATTCTGCCTGGCAAACTATGACTCTGGTGGCTGATGAGTGGCAATTATACATTAGTTGAGGTATTAATTTGCCCTCTTCTTTTAAGACTCACTATTCAGAGCCCTAAATAACAATAGTCCATCTGTGAACCCACACATCTCATAATTATCAACTGTTGATATTCCTGCCTATATCCAAAAATATTAGCTCAAAGAATTTTCAGCCCCTGTACCATATCAGCAACACCCCGCCCAATGGATTTAAAAGAAAACTTCAAAAGGCTTTTCTATTTAAGTTACTTATTCATTTAAGTCCTGTTAAAAGTTAACACAGATCTATTCCTGTTGCACTTGATGTCCTCCCTACTTATGATAAATCCCATCTGTATTAACACACCTGTGTGAGAGAAACAGCATGCAGAGGTCTACAGATGTTAGATAAAGCGTAAAAGGAAATGTTTCAGGCGGGCTTTATCTTGATGATCTTAACAGCTATATTGCTCTCTCTAAGCTAAACGCTCCATGAGAGTTGAATGCTTCATGGTCGAGCATTGTTTCTGGGAGAGAGGCATTTTCTGTAAGAGAGGTCATTTCTGTAAGAGAAGTAAGTTTTTGTTATGTATACATACCCTCACATAATTTATTTGACCTTTTGGTTGTTATTGTGGGGTCTCAAGATATTTTTTTCCCAGAAAAAATTATTTTCAAATTTTTTTTTTTGAGGAAGTGTTGTGTATCTGATTCTGTTTCCTATCTCAGGCAGGGAGCAGAAGAAAGTCTCAAACTTCCAGTCTTTTTAGGAAATAAGATCTAGAATTGTTGTAAATAATTTGATCAGCAGAAGAAATATTTGGTAAAGATTCTTGATCACCATACTGAACTAAATCCTGATTAGATCAAAGTGAGTAGCTGTTGGAGAGGCTAGGCATGCAAACATATGAAATGTATATGCTACAGTGCAGTAGCTTCTGTGAAGACTAATAGATGAATCTCACACTCAGAGTATGAGAATTGACATGGATTCAGTTTAATTTAAGAGGTTTCTGCTGTAGACTTCAATTTGAATTTTGTGTCAAGACACTCTGTGTTTTGACTCTATACTTTTCTTCAGGATCATGTCTGGATGTCCTGTCTTCGAGATTTTATCCAAAAATTTGCAAGACTGCAGTTTTTCCCTCTAGTAAAGTTCAGATAGTGAATGCTATATCTCCCTTCTAATGACCAGAACAATAATCAGTTAGCTTGAAATTCTTGCAGGCATAGAAGCAACTACAGTTCTCTCATGGTCATTGTAAGTCTTTGAAAATGTAGATTTGTACAATGAATGATATATAATATACTGATTATAATTGTATTATGAACAGTGGCAACTTCTCTGGAAATAGCGCATTGTCACTGATAATGAAGAAAACTGTTTTTGAGAAAGTCTGTTCCTGCCTAAGCTTAGGCAAATATTCATGGAAAATAGTAAACCTTTGTAAACAAGAGAATAAGAAGTAAACAAAAGTCAGGAAGCCAAGAGAATACTTCTCCTGTTTTCTAGTGTGATTTTTAGAAATAACTGCATATTTGGCATGACCTAGCAACCCAAAAAAAATTGTGTAAAATCTTTTCAGTAGAATTAATTTTTCATATTTGATATTTACAAACTATTGTGCATCTGAAAGTAAGACCTGGGAACAGATTTATAGTAGAAAATTTGTTTTGAGTAAACTCACAGAATTTGGGAGTTTGAGTTTTCATAAATTTTTATTAATTAGTGGTCTCAGGCTTTAGGTAAAAGTGAATAATTCTAGGAAAAATTGTCTTTCTCTGAGGGCCTTGATATCCAGAAATGCAAGATTCTCTAGTGAATATTGACAAAAATTAACTATAAGATCAAACTTTCAAGTTGTCTATTAAACCATGAAATTCAAAGTTTGGAATGGACATATTCTGCTCATATTTTTGCAATTAACTATGCAAGTCCTCTCTAAAAGCTTTTCTGTAATGTGCTATGCACCATAAAGAAAATCTAAAATTGTTCTGAACAAGAAGAGGCAAAGGTATTAAAGCACATCAGATAGATGATAATTCCTCAGAAAGATGAGAAATGGAGGTTCACTACTCATGTCCAGTTCCCATGTTTACTATCAATGTGCAACTTACATGAAAATGCAAAGCTTAACCTTGCTTGCTTCTCTACCATGAAAAATATATCTTGTATATCTCCTTTTCCTATCTATCTGTCTCATAAATATTGAAGTATAAGAGTGGACATAGATGTTAGATGAATGTTAACACCTATCTTATCATTAACTATCTTATTCTTGGCAGTTTTGATTCCTGTTACCAACATAAAGAATCACCAAACCAGGACAAGGGCATATTTCCTTCACCACATTTTCATATGGGGAAAAAGCAGGAAAATGGTGGGAGGAGCAATTTCCTGAATGTTGTGTGAGAGACCATGATTTGAATGCTTTATGATGATGAAAATGGCTTTTCATCTTCAGTAAAGACACGTGCTTTTTCAGAGTTGTTGAATACTCAGATTTTTTAACTAACCTCAGCAGCAGCTGAAACAATGCAGGCCTTTTCAAAGTCAATACCACAAGGGTACAATACCCTCTAGAGGAATGGAAAGCAACATGCATAACTACAGTATTCTTGTGTATTTAATGTCTAGCAGCAGTTTTGTTCTGAATATATTTATTTTTTATTTCTTATTTCTGAACTAAAGTAATAACTAATAGCGATCCAAAATCATTATTTTTCACTAAATATTTTTAAATTATAAATTATTTTTCACAACCCATGCCTCCTTTTCTACTTCATTTGCTAAAAATGGCAGATTCTTTTTGGACTGGAAATACCAGATGGGGATTTTTCTAAACTACTCCTGATCCCTTCTTTATTGTCCTAGCATTTAGTTCATTCTTTTTTGATGGGCTTAACTCTTTTGCTGCTACTCGAAGTCTCTATAAAATCAGCTTGGACTTCTAAGATTAATATCCTCATCTCCTCTGAAAAAAGTAACCGACACTTTCTGAATTGTAGCTTTTTACCTCCAAACTCCATTACTTTTTCCACTGATATTTTTCTTAACCTCAAGAGTGATTTCTCTTGAGACATACAAAACTGCACAATCACAGCCAACACAAAGCCAGAGGCATACTTTTTCCACAAAAATATTATCTAATTTTTTCAATCTTTTCCATCTTTTCATAATGGCCTGTTTTTCCTGCCTTGTAATTCTTGCCCTTTACATGTTTTGCATATCTTTTACACAGCTGGGTCTGAATACTTGTCCAGCAAGTGTAAGAGAGAAGATTTTCCTGCAGATCTGTGCTCCTGCACAGATACTAACAGGAATTTCGTCGAGGTTATAAGTCCTTGACGGTTTTCTGCAGTGCCATTAACTTGTGCTTGACACAAGGTCCCTGGCAGCAGCAGACTTACCTGTCTAAGGATTACCTCCTCAAGGATGATTTTGAAGTTACAGCACTTATAAAACAGTTGTGAAAATACATGGGAAGTTCAAACTCTGCACTCTGGAGAGGCAGCTCTTCTGCATCTTTTCTAAACGCCCCTCCACAGGCTTATTATCTCGGCAGTCATAGCCCAGGATACTGTCTGAATTAATTTATTTTTTAGTGTATACAATTAAAATAAAGTCTAATGTTCTCTAGTATTGAGCTGGCTAAGGAAGAATTTCACTAGCTATATCCCTGAAATAGCTATCAATAACTTTAACACAAAATGGAGAAAAAGGATTACATGAATCCACATTTGATCAGACTAGGCCAGACATTTAAAGAGAAAAAAAGAGAAAGTCCAAGGATCTTGTGAGGCAGAACACTAATATTAATATTATTTGTATAGTGTTAAATATATCCTAAATGAAGTATATAAAGCTAACATGATAGGAGTTGCCCACCTGTATTTTGAGAAATGAAGGAGTTCCTTGAAAGATTAATTTGGATTCACAACTAATTTTTCACAGGAAAATGTTATGTTTTCACAGGAAAACCTTTATGTTATTTGTCAAAATTATTTCTTTTTTTTTGAGCATTTATTCAATTGGTGACTATGAGTACCATTGCCATTCTAAAACAGGTGCTTGTAATTTATTCATTATGATAAACAGCAGCAAAGGAAGTATGGTAAGCAATGTTTAGATGAGAAAAGAACTAATGTCAGGGTTACAGGGTACATGCAAACTAGTGTTTATTGGCTTGGATGCTTTGTCCAATTTGCAATTTTGTTGATGTTGTATATTTGACTATGGCATAACTTTTGAGCTATATTCAAGATTTCTTGGCAGTTCAAAGCAATGGAGACACCAACAGCTTCCTCAGAAGGGAAGAACTGTATCTTCTGTAATTAATAGTGCACAAAAATAATGTTTTTGATATTTACTCCTAAATCCTGACTGCTGAAAAATTACACTAATGAATGAACAGTTTGTGCAGTTTCTAAAACTTCAGTAGAATTGAGCATGTAAGAAAAACATCATTCAACCTTCTTCTCAAACACAGATTAATATTTTTTGGAAATTCTTCCTGAAATCTCAAGACTGTAGCAAAAGCCTAATCAGTTTTGGGCAAGATTTCATTGCTGAAGCCTGCATAGCTTCAGCAAGAATAAATGGCTGGCGGTAATAATGCACTGAAGATGTCTTTCCAGATCAGCTGAGGTACAATTAATGTTAGTTCCATTTTTCTTCCTCTGCTTGTCAAGAGAAAGGAAAGCAGGGACAACAGCCTGAATCCTCAGTCTTCTACCACTTCTCCCACCATGGTGTTACAGGAATGTTGGAAAATGTCCAGCTCATTTTTACCCGTAGTTACAGCCTCAAATTGAGGCAGGTATTACAGCTTTTCTGCTTAACCTCAGTAGCCCAGCTGGTAAATCTCTGGTGGAACAGGAACATCACTGGCTTCTCAGTTTTAGCCTGAAGTTGTGAATTTTTTTGTCTCTTTTTCAGCCCCTAGGAGCGTTTCAGGATTGTGATGGGCTTAATGAATCTGAGTGAATATCTTTGTGAAAGATAGCTGACATTTAATCTCAGGTATGTTTCATACCATAGGCTGATATTTGTTACC